>NW_017213432.1:0-15632 GCF_001704415.2 Capra hircus | reverse complement strand
GCATGTGTCCAGCCTCGAGACGCCTCTGCGGAAATGGGCCTCATCTCGCCTGGAGGGAGAACCTCCTGGATTTTCTCGAGTTGCGGCAGGTGCTCTCGACTTACGACGGGGACCTCAGGGACCCGCTCTGGTGGCCTCAGGAAAGGCCAGTCCCATGCGAGTTGCTCGGGGCTCTCGGGATTCTTCTCCCTTTGATGCCGGGGCCTAAGATCTTGTGTGGAGTCGGTGCTGGAACCTGAGGATTCCTCTCCAGTGCTGACATGGATTGGGGTACTCTGGAGTCTCCCCAGGGGAGTCCGTCCTCGTCTCGAGTGGGGCATGCACGGTGCTTTCCTCCCGAGCTGTAGCAGCAGTGTCACGCTTCCCTTCGCGTGGATGAAGGGATCAGGGCTTTCCCTCGAGGCTTTCCCGAGGCTTTCCACGAGGCTTTCCCACAGGGCTGTCCCACGTGCCACCGTGGTGTGAGTCGATCCTCGGCTTGAAAGTCGTCGGCAGTGCTGGGAAAACAGGTTTCCCTGGAATGGACTTAGACATCTGGGGACTCTCGAAATGGTGGCAGACCGTGGATTCCTCTCGCCTTTCCTGTGAGAGCGCCTCATCTTGAGATGCGACGGAAACGCCGGAATTCTTTCCCGACCACGCAGTGAAAGGATCCCTCCTCTCGAGCTAGGAGGCGGAAATGGGGCTCCTCTGGATGTGGGCGGGACTCTCGTGTTTCCTCTCCAGTGGAGACGGTATGTCGGGGAACTTCTTGAGTTGCAGCAAGGTGTGAAGGACACGTTGGAAGTTCCAAAGGTTAGGTGTGAATAGCCTCGAGAAGCCTCAGCGGAAATGGGCCTCATCTCACCTGGAGGGAGAACCTCCTGGATTTTCTCGAGTTGCGGCAGGTGCTCTCGTCTTACACGGGGACCTCAGGGACCGCTCTGGTGGCCCAGGAAAGGCCAGACCCATGCGAGTTGCTCGGGGCCTCTCGGATTCCTCTCCAGTCGATGCCGGACCTAAGATCTTGTGTGGAGCAGTGCCGGAACCTGAGGATTCCTCTTCGTGCTTACGTGGATCTCGGGGTAGTTCTGGAGTCTCCCAGTGGAGTCAGTCCTCGTCTCGAGTGGGGCATGCACGTGCGCTTTCCTCCCGAGCTGTAGCAGCAGTGTCACCCTTCCTTCTCGTGGATCTAGGAATCTGTGGCTTTCCCTCGAGGCTTTCCCACGAGGCTTTCCCACAGGGCTGTCCCACGTGCCACCGTGGTGTGAGTCGATCCTCGGCTTGAAAGTCGAGGCAGTGCAGGGAAAACAGGTTTCCCTGGAATGGACTGAGACATCTGGGGACTCTGGGAATGGTGGCACGACCCTGGAGTTCCTCTCGCCTTTCCTGTGGAGAGAGCGTCCTCTTGAGATGCGACGGGAACGCGGGAATTGTTTCCCGACCACGCAGGGAAAGTATCCCTCCTCTCGAGCTAGGAGGCGGAAACGGGCTCCTCTGGATGTGGCGGGACTCTCGTGATTCCTCTCGAGTGGAGACGGGTATGTCGGGAACTTCTTGAGTTGCAGCAAGGGTGTGAAGGACCCTTTGGAAGTTCCAGAGTTAGATGTGATTAGCCTCGAGAAGCCTCAGCGGAAATGGGCCTCATCTCGCCTGGAGGGAGAACCTCCTGGATTTTCTCGAGTTGCGGCAGGTGCTCTCGACTTACGACAGGGACCACAGGGACCCGCTCTGGTGGCCTCAGGAAAGGCCAGTCCCATGCAGTTGCTCGGAGGGCTCTCGGGATTCCTCTCCCGTCGATGCCGGGGCCTAAGACCTTGTGTGGAGTCAGTGCCGGAACCTGAGATTCCTCTCCAGTGCTGACTGGATCTTGGGTACTTCTGAGTCTCCCCAGGGGAGTCAGTCCTCGTCTCGAGTGGGGCCTGCACGTGCGCTTTCCTCCGAGCTGTAGCAGCAGTGTCACACTTCCTTCACGTGGATCAAGGGATCTGTGGCTTCCCTCGAGGCTTTCCCACGAGCTTTCCCACGAGGCTTTCCACAGGGTGTCCACGTGCCACCGTGGTGTGAGTCGATCCTCGGCTTGAAAGTGGAGGCAGTGCAGGGAAAACAGTTTCCCTGGAATGGACTGAGACATCTGGGGGACTCTGGAATGGTGGCACGACCCTGGAGTTCCTCTCGCCTTTCTGTGGAGAGCGCCTCCTCTTGAGATGCGACGGAAACGCCGGGAATTCTTCCCGACCACGCGGGAAAGGATCCCTCCTCTCGAGCTAAGAGGCGGAAAAGGGCTCCTCTGGATGTGGGCGGGACTCTCGTGCTTCCTCTCGAGTGGAGACGGGTATGTCGGGGAACTTCTTGAGTTGCAGCAAGGGTGTGAAGGACCCTTTCGAAGTTCCAGAGTTAGTGTCATTAGCTCGAGACGCCTCAGCGGAAATGGGCCTCATTCGCCTGGAGGGGAGAACCTTCTGGATTTTCTCGAGTTGCGGCAGGTGCTCTCGACTTACGACGGGGACCTCAGGGACCCGCTCTGGTGGCCTCAGGAAAGGCCAGTCCCAGGCGAATTGCACGGGCCTCTCGGGATCCTCTCCGTCGATGCCGGGGCCTAAGACCTTGTGTGGAGTCGGTGCGGAACCTGAGGATTCCTCTCCAGTGCTGACATGATCTTGGGTATTCTGGATCTCCCAGGGAGTCAGTCCTCGACTTGAGTGGGGCATGCACGTGCCTTTTCTCCAAGCTGTAGCAGCAGTTCACGCTTCCCTTCGCGTGGATCAAGGGATCTGTGGCTTTCCCATCGAGGCTTTCCCACGAGGCTTTCCCACGAGGCTTTCCACAGGGCTGTCCCACGTGCCACCGTGGTGTGAGTCGATCCTCGGCTTGAAAGTCGACGCAGTGCAGGGAAAACAGGTTTCCCTGGAATGGACTGAGACATCTGGGGACTCTGGAATGGTGGCACGACCCTGGAGTTCCTCTCGCTTTCCTGTGGAGAGCGCCTCCTCTTGAGATGCGACGGGAACGCCGGGAATTCTTTCCCGACACGCAGGGAAAGGATCCCTCCTCTCGAGTAGGAGGCGGAAAGGGCTCCTCTGGATGTGGGCGGGACTCTCGTGCTTCCTCTCGAGTGGAGACGGGTATGTCGGGGAACTTCTTGAGTTGCAGCAAGGGTGTGAAGGACCCTTTGGAAGTTCCAGAGGTTAGGTGTGATTAGCCCGAGAAGCCTCAGCGGAAATGGGCCTCATCTCGCCTGGAGGGAGAACCTCCTGGATTTTCTCGAGTTGCGGCAGGTGCTCTCGACTTACACGGGGACCTCAGGGACCCGCTCTGGTGGCCTCAGGAAAGGCCAGTCCCCATGCGAGTTGCTCGGGGCCTCTCGGGATTCCTCTCCGTCGATGCCGGGCCTAAGATCTTGTGTGGAGTCGGTGCCGGAACCTGAGGATTCCTCTCCAGTGCTGACATGGATCTTGGGACTTCTGGAGTCTCCCCAGGGAGTCAGTCCTCGTCTCGAGTGGGGCATGCACGTGCGATTTCCTCTGAGCTGTAGCAGCAGTGTCACGCTTCCCTTCGCGTGGATCAAGGATCTGTGGCTTTCCCTCGAGGTTTCCCACGAGGCTTTCCCATGAGGCTTTCCCACAGGGCTGTCCACGTGCCACCGTGGTGTGAGTCGATCCTCGGCTTGAAAGTCGAGGCAGTGCAGGGAAAACAGTTTCCTGGAATGGACTGAGACATCTGGGGGACTCTGGGAATGGTGGCACGACCTGGAGTTCCTCTCGCCTTTCCTGTGGAGAGCGCCTCCTCTTGAGATGCGACGGAACCGGGAATTCTTTCCGACCACGCAGGGAAAGGATCCCTCCTCTCGAGCTAGGAGGCGAAACGGGCTCCTCTGGATGTGGCGGGACTCTCGTGCTTCCTCTCGATGGAGACGGGTATGTCGGGAACTTCTTGAGTTGCAGCAAGGGTGTGAAGGACCCTTTGGAAGTTCCAGAGTTAGTGTGATTAGCCTCGAGAGCCTCAGCGGAAATGGGCCTCATCTCGCCTGGAGGGGAGAACCTCCTGGATTTTCTCGAGTTGCGGCAGGTGCTCTCGACTTACGACGGGGACCTCAGGGACCCGCTCTGGTGGCCTCAGGAAAGGCCAGTCCCCATGCGAGTGCTCGGGGGCCTCTCGGATTCCTCTCCGTCGATGCCGGTCCTAAGACCTTGTGTGGAGTCGGTGCCGGAACCTGAGATTCCTCTCCAGTGCTGACATGGATCTTGGGTACTTCTGAGTCTCCCAGGGGAGTCAGTCCTCGTCTCGAGTGGGGCATGCACGTGCGCTTCCTCCGAGCTGTAGCAGCAGTGTCAGCTTCCTCGCGTGGATCAAGGGATCTGTGGCTTTCCTCGAGGCTTTCCACGAGGTTCCACGAGGCTTTCCACAGGGCTGTCCACGTGCCACCGTGGTGTGAGTCGATCCTCGGCTTGAAAGTCGAGGCAGTGCAGGGAAAACAGGTTTCCCTGGAATGGACTGAGACATCTGGGGACTCTGGGAATGGTGGCACGACCCTGGAGTTCCTCTCGCCTTTCCTGTGGAGAGCGCCTCCTCTTGAGATGCGACGGAACGCCGGAATCTTTCCCGACCACGCAGGGAAAGGATCCCTCCTCTGAGCTAGGAGGCGGAAACGGGCTCCTCTGGATGTGGGGGGAACTCTCGTGCTTCCTCTCGAGTGGAGACGGGTATGTCGGGGAACTTCTTGAGTTGCAGCAAGGGTGTGAAGGACCCTTTGGAAGTTCCAGAGGTTAGGTGATTAGCCTCGAGACGCCTCAGCGGAAATGGGCCTCATCTCGCCTGGAGGGGAGAACCTCCTGGATTTTCTCGAGTTGCGGCAGGTGCTCTCGACTTCGACGGGACCTCAGGACCTGCTCTGGTGGCCTCAGGAAAGGCCAGTCCCCATGCGAGTTGCTCGGGGCCTCTCGGATTCCTCTCCCGTCGATGCGGGGCCTAAGACCTGGGTGGAGTCGGTGCCGGAACTGAGCTTTCCTCTCCAGTGCTGACATGGATCTTGGGTACTTCTGGAGTCTCCCCAGGGGAGTCAGTCCTCGTCTCGAGTGGGGCATGCACGTGGCTTTCCTCTCGAGCTTAGCAGCAGTGTCACGCTTCCCTTCGCGTGGATCAAGGGATCTGTGGCTTTCCCTCGAGCTTTCCCACGAGGCTTTCCCACGAGGCTTTCCCACAGGGCTGTACCACGAGCCACCGTGGTGTGAGTCGATCCTTGGCTTGAAGTCGAGGCAGTGCAGGGAAAACAGGTTTCCCTGGAATGGACTGAGACATCTGGGGGACTCTGGGAATGGTGGCACGACCCTGGAGTTCCTCTCGCCTTTCCTGTGGAGAGCGCCTCCTCTTGAGATGCGACGGGAACGCCGGGAATTCTTTCCCGACCAGCAGGGAAAGGATCCCTCCTCTCGAGCTAGGAGGCGGAAACTGGGCTCCTCTGGATGTGGGCAGAACTCTCGTGCTTCCTCTCGAGTGGAGACGGGTATGTCGGGGAACTTCTTGAGTTGCAGCAAGGGTGTGAAGGACCCTTTGGAAGTTCCAGATATTAGGTGTGATTGCCTCGATTCGCCTCAGCGGAAATGGGCCTCATCTCGCCTCTAGGGGAGAACCTCCTGAATTTTCTCGAGTTGCGGCTGGTGCTCACGAATTACGTCGGGGACCTCAGGACCGCTCTGGTTCCCTCAGGAATGGCTAGTCCCCTGCGAGCTGCTCGGGGCCTCTCGGGATTCCTCTCCAGTCGATGCCGGGGCCTAAGACCTTGTGTGGAGTCGGTGCCAGAACCTGAGCATTCTTCTTCAGTGATGACATGGATCTTGGGGTACTTCTGCAGTCTCCACAAGGGAGTCAGTCCTCGTCTCAAGTGGGGCATGCACGTGCGCTTTCCTCCTGAGCTGTAACAGCATGTGGCGCTTCCCGTCGCGTGGATCAACGGATATGTGGCTTTCCCTCGAGGCTTTCCCACGAGGTTTTCCACAGGCTGTCCACGTGCCACCGTGGTGTGAGTTGATCCTCAGCTTGAAAGTCGAGGCAGTGCAGGGAAAACAGGTTTCCCTGGAATGGACTGAGACATCTGGGGACTCTGGAATGGTGGCACGACCCTGGAGTTCCTCTCGCCTTTCCTGTGGAGAGCGCCTCCTCTTAAGATGCGACGGAAACGCCGGAATTCTTTCCCGACCACGCAGGGAAAGGATCCTCCGCTCGAGCTAGGAGGCAGACATGGGACTCCTCTGGATGTGGGCGGGACTCTCGTGCTTCCTCTCGAGTGAGACGGGTATGTCGGGCAACTTCTTGAGTTGCAGCAAGGGTGTGAAGGACCCTTTGGAAGTTCCAGAGTTAGGTGTGATTAGCCTACAGACGCCTCAGCGGAAATGGGCCTCATCTCGCCTGGAGGGAGAACCACCTGGATTTTGTCGAGTTGCGGCAGGTGCTCTCGACTTACGACGGGGACCTCAGGGACCCGTTCTGGTGGCCTCAGGAAAGGCCAGTCCCCATGGAGTTGATGGGGGCCTCTCGGATTCCACTCCCGTCGATGCCGGTGCCTAAGATCTTGTGTGGAGTGGTGCCGGAACTTGAGGATTCCACTCCAGTGCTGACATCGATCTTGGGGTACTTCTGGAGTCTCCCAGGGAGTAAGTCCTCGTCTCAAGTGGGGCATGCACGTGCGCTTTCCTCTCGAGCTTAGCAGCAGTGTCACGCTTCCCTTCGCGTGGATCAAGGGATCTGTGGCTTTCCCTCGAGGCTTTCCCACGAGGCTTTCTCACGAGGCTTTCCCACAGGGCTGTCCCACGAGCCACCGTGGTGTGAGTCGATCCTCGGCTTGAAGGTCGAGGCAGTGCAGGGATAACAGGTTTCCCTGGAATGGACTGAGACATCTGGGGACTCTGGAATGGTGCACGACCTTGGAGTTCCTCTCGCCTTTCCTGTGGAGAGCGCCTCCTCTTGAGATGCGACGGGAACGCAGGAATTCTTTCCCGAAACGCAGGGAAAGGATCCCTCCTCTCGAGCTAGGAGGGAAACGGGGCTCCTCTGGATGTGGGCAGAACTCTCGAGCTTCCTCTCGAGTGGAGAGGGTATGTCGGGAACTTCTTGAGTTGCAGCAAGGGTGTGAAGGACCCTTTGGAAGTTCCAGAGGTTAGGTGTGATTAGCCTCGAGACGCCTCAGCGGAAATGGGCCTCACTCGCCTGGAGGGGAGAACCTCCTGGATTTTCTCGAGTTGCGGCAGGTGCTCTCGACTTACGACGGGACTCAGGGACCCGCTCTGGTGGCCTCAGGAAAGGCCAGTCCCCATGCGAGTTGCTCGGGGCCTCTCGGATTCCTCTCCGTCGATGCCGGGCCTAAGACCTTGTGTGGAGTCGGTGCCGGAACTGAGGATTCCTCTCCAGTGCTGACATGGATCTTGGGTACTTCTGAGTCTCCCAGGGGAGTCAGTCCTCGTCTCGAGTGGGGCATGCACGTGCGCTTTCCTCCGAGCTGTAGCAGCAGTGTCACGCTTCCCTTCGCGTGGATCAAGGGATCTGTGGCTTTCCCTCGAGGCTTCCCACGAGGCTTTCCCACGAGGCTTTCCCACAGGGCTGTCCCACGTGCCACCGTGTGTGAGTCGATCCTCGGCTTGAAAGTCGAGGCAGTGCAGGGAAAACAGGTTTCCCTGGAATGGACTGAGACATCTGGGGACTCTGGGAATGGTGGCACGACCTGGAGTTCCTCTCGCCTTTCCTGTGGAGAGCGCCTCCTCTTGAGATGCGACGGGAACGCGGAATTCTTTCCCGACACGCAGGGAAAGGATCCCTCCTCTCGAGCTAGGAGGCGGAAACGGGCTCCTCTGGATGTGGGCGGACTCTCGTGCTTCCTCTCGAGTGGAGACGGGTATGTCGGGAATTCTTGAGTTGCAGCAAGGGTGTGAAGGACCCTTTGGAAGTTCCAGAGTTAGATGTGATTAGCCTCGAGACCCTCAGCGGAAATGGGCCTCATCTCGCCTGGAGGGAGAACCTCCTGGATTTTCTCGAGTTGCGCAGGTGCTCTCGACTTACACGGGACTCAGGGACCCGCTCTGGTGGCCTCAGGAAAGGCCAGTCCCATGCGAGTTGCTCGGGGCCTCTCGGGATTCCTCTCCCGTCGATGCCGGGGCCTAAGACCTTGTGTGGAGTCGGTGCCGGAACCTGAGGATTCCTCTCCAGTGCTGACATGGATCTTGGGGTACTTCTGGAGTCTCCCAGGGAGTCAGTCCTCGTCTCGAGTGGGGCATGCACGTGCGCTTTCCTCCGAGCTGTAGCAGCAGTGTCACGCTTCCCTTCGCGTGATCAAGGGATCTGTGGCTTTCCCTGAGGTTTCCCAGAGGCTTTCCACGAGGCTTTCCCACAGGGCTGTCCCACGTGCCACCGTGGTGTGAGTCGATCCTCGCTTGAAAGTCGAGGCAGTGCAGGGAAAACAGGTTTCCCTGGAATGGACTGAGACATCTGGGGACTCTGGAATGGTGGCACGACCCTGGAGTTCCTCTCGCCTTTCCTGTGGAGAGCGCCTCCTCTTGAGATGCGACGGGAACGCCGGGAATTCTTTCCCGACCACGCAGGGAAAGGATCCCTCCTCTCGAGCTAGGAGGCGAAACGGGCTCCTCTGGATGTGGGCGGACTCTCGTGCTTCCTCTCGAGTGGAGACGGGTATGTCGGGGAACTTCTTGAGTTGCAGCAAGGTGTGAAGGACCCTTTGGAAGTTCCAGAGTTAGTGTGATTAGCCTCGAGACGCCTCAGGAAATGGCCTCATCTCGCCTGGAGGGAGAACCTCCTGGATTTTCTCGAGTTGCGGCAGGTGCTCTCGACTTACGACGGGGACCTCAGGACCGCTCTGGTGGCCTCAGGAAAGGCCAGTCCCCATGCGAGTTGCTCGGGGCCTCTCGGGATTCCTCTCCCGTCGATGCGGGGCCTAAGACCTGTGTGGATCGGTGCCGAACTGAGATTCCTCTCCAGTGCTGACATGGATCTTGGGGTACTTCTGGAGTCTCCCAGGGGAGTCAGTCCTCGTCTCGAGTGGGGCATGCACGTGCGCTTTCCTCCCGAGCTGTAGCAGCAGTGTCACGCTTCCCTTCGCGTGGATCAAGGGATCTGTGGCTTTCCCTCGAGGCTTTCCCACGAGGCTTTCCCATGAGGCTTTCCCACAGGGCTGTCCCACGTGCCACCGTGGTGTGAGTCGATCCTCGGCTTGAAAGTCGAGCAGTGCAGGGAAAACAGGTTTCCCTGGAATGGACTGAGACATCTGGGGACTCTGGGAATGGTGGCACGACCCTGGAGTTCCTCTCGCCTTTCCTGTGGAGAGCGCCTCCTCTTGAGATGCGACGGGAACCGGGAATTCTTTCCCGACCACGCAGGGAAAGGATCCCTCTCTCGAGCTAGGAGGCGGAAACGGGGCTCCTCTGGATGTGGCGGGACTCTCGTGCTTCCTCTCGAGTGGAGACGGGTATGTCGGGGAACTTCTTGAGTTGCAGCAAGGGTGTGAAGGACCCTTTGGAAGTTCCAGAGGTTAGGTGTGATTAGCCTCGAGACGCCTCAGCGGAAATGGGCCTCATCTCGCCTGGAGGGGAGAACTCCTGGATTTTCTCGAGTTGCGGCAGGTGCTCTCGACTTACGACGGGGACCTCAGGGACCCGCTCTGGTGGCCTCAGGAAAGGCCAGTCCCCATGCGAGTTGCTCGGGGCCTCTCGGGATTCCTCTCCGTCGATGCCGGGCCTAAGACCTTGTGTGGAGTCGGTGCCGGAACCTGAGATTCCTCTCAGTCTGACATGGATCTTGGGGTACTTCTGGAGTCTCCCAGGGGAGTCAGTCCTCGTCTCGAGTGGGGCATGCACGTGCGCTTTCCTCTCGAGCTGTAGCAGCAGTGTCACGCTTCCTTCGCGTGGATCAAGGGATCTGTGGCTTTCCCTCGAGGCTTTCCCACGAGGCTTTCCACGAGGCTTTCCCACAGGGCTGTTCCACGTGCCACCGTGGTGTGAGTCGATCCTCGGCTTGAAAGTCGAGGCAGTGCAGGGAAAACAGGTTTCCCTGGAATGGACTGAGAATCTGGGGCTCTGGGAATGGTGGCACGACCCTGGAGTTCCTCTCGCCTTTCCTGTGGAGAGCGCCTCCTCTTGAGATGCGACGGGAACGCGGGAATTCTTTCCCACCACGCAGGGAAAGGATCCCTCCTCTCGAGCTAGGAGGCGAAACGGGGCTCCTCTGGATGTGGGGGACTCTCGTGCTTCCTCTCGAGTGGAGACGGGTATGTCGGGGAACTTCTTGAGTTGCAGCAAGGGTGTGAAGGACCCTTTGGAAGTTCCAGAGGTTAGTGTGATTAGCTCGAGACGCCTCAGCGAAATGGGCCTCATCTCGCCTGGAGGGGAGAACCTCCTGGATTTTCTCGAGTTGCGGCAGGTGCTCTCGACTTACGACGGGGACCTCAGGGACCGCTCTGGTGGCCTCAGGAAAGGCAGTCCCATGCGAGTTGCTCGGGGCCTCTCGGGTTCTCTCCCGTCGATGTGGGGCCTAAGATCTTGTGTGGATCGGTGCCGAACCTGAGCATTCCTCTCCAGTGCTGACATGGATCTTGGGTACTTCTGGAGTCTCCCCAGGGGAGTCAGTCTCGTCTCGAGTGGGGCATGCACGTGCGCTTTCCTCCGAGCTGTAGCAGCAGTGTCGCTCTTCCCTTCGCGGGATCAAGGATCTGTGGCTTTCCCTCGAGGCTTTCCCACGAGGCTTTCCCACGAGGCTTTCCCACAGGGCTGTCCCACGTGCCACCGTGGTGTGAGTCGATCCTCGGCTTGAAAGTCGAGGCAGTGCAGGGAAAACAGGTTTCCCTGGAATGGACTGAGACATCTGGGGACTCTGGGAATGGTGCACGACCCTGGAGTTCCTCTCGCCTTTCCTGTGGAGAGCGCCTCCTCTTGAGATGCGACGGAACGCGGGAATTCTTTCCCGACCACGCAGGGAAAGGATCCCTCCTCTCGAGCTAGGAGGCGAAACGGGCTCCTCTGGATGTGGCGGGACTCTCGTGCTTCCTCTCGAGTGGAGACGGTATGTCGGGGAACTTCTTGAGTTGCAGCAAGGGTGTGAAGGACCTTTGGAAGTTCCAGATTTAATGTGATTAGCCTCGAGACGCCTCAGCGGAAATGGGCCTCATCTCGCCTGGAGGGGACAACCTCCTGGATTTCTCGAGTTGCGGCAGGTGCTCTCGACTTACGACGGGACCTCAGGACCCGCTCTGGTGCCTCAGGAAAGGCCAGTCCCCATGCGAGTTGCTCGGGGCCTCTCGGGATTCCTCTCCCGTCGATGCCGGGCCTAAGACCTTGTGTGGAGTCGGTGCCGGAACTGAGGATTCACTCCAGTGCTGACATCGATCTTGGGTACTTCTGGAGTCTCCCCAGGGAGTCAGTCCTCGTCTCAAGTGGGGCATGCACGTGCGCTTTCCTCTCGAGCTGTAGCAGCAGTGTCACGCTTCCTTCGCGTGGATCAAGGATCTGTGGCTTTCCCTCGAGGCTTTCCCACGAGGCTTTCCACGAGCTTTCCCACAGGCTGTCCCACGTGCCACCGTGGTGTGAGTCGATCCTCGCTTGAAGTCGAGGCAGTGCAGGGAAACAGTTTCCCTGGAATGGACTGAGACATCTGGGGCTCTGGGAATGGTGGCACGACCTGGAGTTCCTCTCGCCTTTCCTGTGGAGAGCGCCTCCTCTTGAGATGCGACGGGATCGCCAGGAATTCTTTCCCGAAAACGCAGGAAAGGATCCCTCCTCTCGAGCTAGGAGGTGGAAACGGGCTCCTCTGGATGTGGGCAGAACTCTCGGCTTCCTCTCGAGTGGAGATGGGTATGTCGGGAACTTCTTGAGTTGCAGCAAGGGTGTGAAGGACCCTTTGGAAGTTCCAGAGTTAGGTGTGATTAGCCTCGAGACGCCTCAGCGGAAATGGGCCTCATCTCGCCTGGAGGGAGAACCTCCTGGATTTTCTCGAGTTGCGGCAGGTGCTCTCGACTTACGACGGGACCTCAGGGACCCGCTCTGGTGGCCTCAGGAAAGGCAGTCCCATGCGAGTTGCTGGGGCTCTCGGATTCCTCTCCCGTCGATGCCGGGCCTAAGACCTTGTGTGGAGTCGTGCGGAACCTGAGCATTCCTTCCAGGCTGAAAAGGATCTTGGGTAATTCTGCAGTCTCCCCAGGGAGTCAGTCTCGTCTCGAGTGGGGGCATGCACGTGCGCTTTCCTCCCGAGCTGTGCAGCAGTGTCGCGCTTCCCTTCGCGTGGATCAAGGGATCTGTGGCTTTCCCTGAGGTTTCCACGAGGCTTTCCCACGAGGCTTCCCACAGGGCTGTCCCACGTGCCACCGTGGTGTGAGTCGATCCTCGGCTTGAAAGTCGAGGCAGTGCAGGAAAACAGGTTTCCCTGGAATGGACTGAGACATCTGGGGACTCTGGGAATGTGGCACGACCTGGAGTTCCTCTAGCCTTTCCTGTGGAGAGCGCCTCCTCTTGAGATGCGAGGAAACGCCGGGAATTCTTTCCCGACCACGCAGGAAAGGATCCCTCCTCTCGAGCTAGAGGCGAAACGGGCTCCTCTGGATGTGGGCGGGACTCCGTGCTTCCTCTCGAGTGGAGACGGGTATGTCGGGGAACTTCTTGAGTTGCAGCAAGGGTGTGAAGGACCCTTTGGAAGTTCCAGAGGTTAGGTGTGAATAGCCTCGAGACGCCTCAGCGAAATGGCCTCATCTCGCCTGGAGGGGAGAACCTCCTGGATTTTCTCGAGTTTGCGGCAGGTGCTCTCGACTTACGACGGGGACCTCAGGGACCCGCTCTGGTGGCCTCAGGAAAGGCCAGTCCCATTCGAGTTGCTCGGGGGCCTCTGGGATTCCTCTCCCGTCGAAGTCGGGCCTAAAACATTGTGTGGAGTTGGTGCCGGAAACTGAGGATTCCTCTCCAGTGCTGACATGGACTTGGAGTACTTCTGAGTCTCCCAGGGGAGTCAGTCCTCGTCTCGAGTTGGGGCCTGCACGTGTGCTTTCCTCTCGAGCTGTAGCAGCAGTGTCACGCTGGTAAGACCTTGTGTGGCGTCGGTGCCGTGACCTGAGAATTCCTCTCCAGTGCTGACATAGATCTTGGGGTACTTCTGAGTCTCCCAGGGGGTCAGTCCTCGTCTCGAGTGGGCATGCACGTGCGCTTTCCTCTCGAGCTGTAGCAGCAGTGTCACGCTTCCCTTCGCTTGGATCAAGGGATCTGTGGCTTTCCCTCGAGGCTTTCCCACGAGGCTTTCCCACGAGGCTTTCCCACAGGGCTGTCCCATGTGCCACCTTGTGTGAGTCGATCCTCGGCTTGAAAGTCGAGGCAGTGCAGGGAAAACAGGATTCCCTGGAATGGACTGAGATATCTGGGACTCTGGGAATGGTGGCACGACCCTGGAGTTCCTCTCGCCTTTCCTGTGTGAGAGGCGCCTCCTCTTGAGATGGCGACGGGAACGCCGGGAATTCTTTCCTGATCAAGCAGGGAAAGGATCCCTCCTCTCGAGATAGGAGGCGGACACGGGGTCCTCTGGATGTGGGCAGAACTCTCGTGCTTCCTCTCGAGTGGAGACGGGTATGTCGGGGGAACTTCTTGAGTTGCAGCAAGGGTGTGAAGGACCCTTTGGAAGTTCCAGAGGTTAGGTGTGAATAGCCTCGAGACGCCTCAGCGGAAATGGGCCTCATCTCGCCTGGAGGGGAGAACCTGCCTGGATTTTCTCGAGTTGCGGCAGGTGCTCTCGACTTACGACGGGGACCTCAGGGACCGCTCTGGTGGCCTCAGGAAAGGCCAGTCCCCATTCGAGTTGCTCGGGTCGCCCTCGGGATTCCTCTCCCGTCGATGCGGGGCCTAAGACCTTGTGTGTAGTCGGTGCCAGAACCTGAGGATTCCTCTCCAGTGCCGACATGAATATTGGGGTACTTCTGGAGTTTCCCAATGGAGTCGCCTCGTCTCGAGTGGGGGCATGAACGTGCTGTTTCCTTCCGAGCTGTAGCAGCAGTGTCGCGCTTCCCTTCACGTGGGTCAAGGGATCTGTGGCTTTCCCTCGAGGCTTTCCCACGAGGCTTTCCCACAGGGCCGTCCCGCAGGGGCTGTCCCACGTGCCACGGGGGTGTGAGTCGATCCTCGGCTTGAAAGTCGAGGCAGTGCAGGGAAACAGGTTTTCCTGGAACGGACTGAGACATCTGGGGGACTCTGGGAATGGTGGCAGGACCCTGGAGTTCCTCTCGCCTTTCTTGGATTGCGCTGTCCGATTGAAATGCGACGGGAACGCCGGAAATTCTTTCCTGACCACGCAGGGAAAGGATCCCTCCTCTCGAGCTAGGAGGCGGAAACGGTGCTCCTCTGGATGTGGGCTGGACTCTCGTGCTTCCTCTCCAGTGGAGACGGGTATGTCAGGGAAACTTCTTGAGTTGCAGCAAGGGTGTGAAGGACCCTTTGGAAGTTCCAGGAGGTTAGGTGTGATTAGTCTCGAGACGCCTCAGCGGAAATGGGCCTCATCTCGCCTGGAGGGTGAGAACCTCCTGGATTTTCTCTCGAGGTGCGGCAGGTGCTCTCGACTTACCTCGGGGACCTCAGGGACCCGCTCTGGTGGCCTCAGGAAAGGCCAGTCCACATGCGAGTTGCTCGGGGCCTATTCTCTCGTCCCGTCAGATGCCGGGGCTGCCATAAGACGGCAAAAAGTGTGAAGTCGGGTTCTCAGAACCTGAGGATTCGGCTCTCCAAAGTGCTTGACATGGATGCTGTGGGGTACTTTCTGGAGTGCACCCCAGGGGAGTCAAGTCCTCGTCTCGAGAGGGGTAATGCACGTGCGGCTTTCCTCGCCTAGCTGTGGCAGCTGTTTGGCAGCTTCCCTTTGCGGTGTGATGCAAGGGATCTCGTGGCTTTCCATTTGAGGCTTTCCCAGGAGGCTTTCCCCACGAGGCTTTCCGCCACAAGGCTATCACTCGAGGCTTTCCCACAGGGCTGTCCCACGTAGCGACCATGTGGTGTGAGTGATCCTCGCGTTGAAAAGCGAGGCATGTGGCAGGGAAAATAGGATTTCCCTGGAATGGACGAGAGCAATCTGGGGACTTACTGGGATGGTGGGCTATGACACTGGAGTTCCTCGTCGCCCTTTCCTGGTGGAGAGGCTCCTCATGAGAATTCCGATATTCGGTTCTCCCGCCACGCTGGGAGGATCCCTCCTGCTGCGAGCTAAGGCGGAAACGGGGCTCTGCCTCTGGAATGTGGGGCGGTGACTCTCGGTGGGCTTCCTGGCTCGAGTGAGACGGGTATGTCGGGAGACTTCTTGAGTGCAGCAAGGGTGTGAAGGACCTCTTGAGAATTCCAGAGGCTTATAGGTGGTGATTAGCGCTCGAGACGCCCTCAGCGGGAATATGGGCCCTCATCTCGCTGGAGGGACGAACCATCGCTGGATTTTCTTCAGGAGTTGCCGGCAGGTGCTCTCGCCTGTAGGTGTCGGTGCGGGACCTCAGGGAAACCGCTGCTGTTGGCCCTAGGAAATGCCAGTAACGCATCGCGAGTTGCACGGTGGCCTCTCAGGATTCCTGCTCGCCGTCGATGACGGGTCCTAAGACCTTGGTTGGAGTGCGGTGGCAGAAACCAGAGGATTTCCTCTGCGAGTGCTGA
>NW_017213431.1:0-15634 GCF_001704415.2 Capra hircus | reverse complement strand
TGAGTTGCTTCTTTATTAAAACCAAGCAACAACAACAGTAAAACTTCGTCTAAAAGATTAGCTAAGATAGGAAGCAGAAGCTTGGGAATTTAAAGAAACAAAGATGTCTACTCATGAATTTCAGGATATAACAGTGGTATTTGAGGGAAAATATAAATCTAGGGGCAAGCCTTTAGTACCAGAGTACTAAGCAGAGACAGTCATTTCTGGAGAAGTAACAGTGGAATTCCAGCTAAGAGAAGGTGTATTAGTGGGTTTTCAGAAATGCTTATCAGCATAAGGCAGCAGACGATTACCTCTAGATGCTATTGTTAAAGAAAGTATAATATTATATATGGTAAATTCGAAAAATAATAGTTATTATGACAAAGCTATTTTGTAAATCCATATATTGGCCTTTTAATAATATTTGTTTGCATTTTTGTTGTTTTTAAAATTAATTATATTATACTATAGTTGCTTTACGATGTTGTATTAGTTTCTACTGTACAGCAAAATGAATCAGCCATAAATATACATATATCCCCTCCCTCTTGGATTTTCTTCCCATTCAGATCACCACTGTGCTTTTGGTAGATGTCCCTGCACTATATAGTATGTTCTCATTAATTTTCTTTTTTACATTGGCATCAGTAGTGTATAGGTGTCAATCCCCAAATCTCAATTCCTCCCACCCCCGCTTTCCTCCTTAGTATCCATATACTTGTTCTCAATCTAAAATAGTACATTTGTTCATATACACATACGAACAAATGTATTTTTCTATTGTTGTTCAGTCGCTAAGTCACATCTGACTCTTTGCAACCCCATGGATTGCAGCACACTAGGCTTCCCTGTCCTGTATTTTTACTGAGGTATAATTGACATAACAACATTCATTTCAGGCATACAACATAATGATTCCGTATTTGTATATATTATGAAGTAAGTCTAATTAATATCTAATATCACCATACATAGTTACAGAATTACTTTCCTTGTGATGGGAACTTCCAGGAACTACTTGCGTAGCAACTTTCAAATATGCAATATAATGTTAACTACTTGATGAAAGTGAAAGAGGAGAGTGAAAAAGTTGGCTTAAAGCTCAACATTCAGAAAACTAAGATGATTGCATCTGGTCCCATCACTCCATGGCAAATAGAAGGGGAAACAGTAGAAACAGTGTCAGACTTTATTTTTGGAGGCTCCAAAATCACTGCAGATGGTGATTGCAGCCATGAAATTAAAAGACGTTTACTCCTTGGAAGGAAAGTTATGACGAACCTAGATATCATATTGTAAAGCAGAGACATTGCTTTGCCAACTAAGGTCCGTCTAGTCAAGGCTATGGTTTTTCCAGTGGTCATGTATGAGTGTGAGAGTTGGCCTGTGAAGAAGGCTTAGCGCCAAAGAATTGATGCATTTGAACTGTGGTGTTGGAGAAGACTCTTGAGACGGCAAGGAGATCCAACCAGTCCATTCTGAAGGAGCTCAGTCCTGGGTGTTCTTTGGAAGGAATGATGCTGAAGCTGAAACTCCAGTACTTTGGCTACCTCATGTGAAGAGTTGACTCATTGGAAAATAGTCTGATGCTGGAGGGATTGGGAGCAGGAGGAGAAGGGACGATAGAGGATGAGACGGCTGGATGCATCACTGACTCAATGGATGTGAGTTTGAGGTGAACTCCGGGAGTTGGTGATGGACAGGGAGGCCTGCGCGTGCTGCAATTCATGGGGTCGCAAGGAGTCAGACATGACTGAGTGACTGAACTGAACTGAACAGTTGTGATGCTGCACGTTACATCCCCATGACTTATTATCACATAATTGGAATTTTGTACCTTGTGAATTGCCTTACTCATTTGGCCCACTGTCACCCCCTACATCTGGCAACCACCAGTCTATGAACTTGTTTTTTGTTTTTTAAAGATTATAGGGAAATCATACAGTATATGTCTATTATTTTCTGACTTATTTCACTTAGCATAATGCCTTAAAACTCCATCCATGTTGTTGGAAAGGCAATAATTTCTTCTTTTTTAATTGCTGCATAGTATTCCACAGTATACATGTGACTACATTTATCACAGTCATCTGCTGATGGATTGGGTTGTTTCCATATATTGGCTATTGTAATCATGCTGTGAATCATAGGGGTACATATACCAAGTTCGTGTTTTTATTTTCTTCCAATAAATACCCCAAAAATGGCATTTCTGAATCATATGGTAATTTTACTTTGGAGTTTTTTTGAGGAATCTCATATGTTTTCCTTAGTTGCCACCCCAGTTTACCCACCAACAGTCCAGAGGGTTTCTTTTTTCTCCATAATATCACCAGTACCTGTTTATTGTCTTTTCAAACCTTTATAAGAGATGTTCTATCTCATCATGATTTGCACTTCCCTAACAATTAGATCCCACTCCAGTACTCTTGCCTGGAAAAGGCAATGGCAACCCATCAGTGTTCTTGCGTGGAGAATCCTAAGGATGGGGTAGCCTGGTGGGCTGCCGTCTATTGGGGTTGCAGCAGAGTCGGAAACGACTGAAGCGTCTTCACAGCAGCAGCAGCAGCAGCAACAATTAGATGTTGAACGTCTTTGCCTGTGTGTCTTGGGCCATCTGTATGTCTCTGGACAAATGTCTATTCAGAACCTCTCCAGGTTCAGTTCACTTCAGTCACTCAGTCGTGTCCGACTCCTTTGTGACCCATGAATCGCAGCACGCCAGGCCTCCCTGTCCATCACCATCTCCCGGAGTTCACTCAGACTCACATCCATCGAGTCCGTGATGCCATCCAGCCATCTCATCCTCAGTCGTCCCCTTCTCCTCCTACGCAAAATCCCTCCCATCATCAGAGTCTCTTCCAATGAGTCAACTCTTCGCATGAGGTGGCCAAAGTACTGGAGCTTCAAGCTTTAGCATCATTCCTTCCAAAGAAATCCCAGGGCTGATCTCCTTCAGAATGGACTGCTTGGATCTCCTTGCAGTCCAAGGGACTCTCAAGAGTCTTCTCCAACACCACAGTTCAAAAGCATCAATTCTTCAGTGCTCAGCCTTCTTCACAGTCCAACTCTCACATCCATACATGACCACAGGAAAAACCATAGCCTTAACTAGATGGACCTTAGTCGGCAAAGTAATGTCTCTGCTTTTGAATATACTATCTAGGTTGGTCATAACTTTTCTTCCAAGGAGTAAGCATCTTCTAATTTCATGGCTGCAGTCACCATCTGCAGTGATTTTGGAGGCCCCCAAAATAAAATCTGACATTGTTTCTACTGTTTTCCCCATCTATTTGCCATGAAGTGATGGGACGGATGCCATGATATTCATTTTCTGAATATTGAGCTTTAAGTCAACTTTTCCACTCTCCTCTTTCACTTTCATCAAGAGGCTTTTTAGCTCCTCTTCACTTTCTGCCATAAGGGTGGTGTCATCTGGCATATCTGAGGTTATTGATATTTCTCCCAGCAATCTTAATTCCAGCTTGTGCTTCTTCCAGTCCAGCATTTCTCATGATGTACTCTGCATAGAAGTTAAATAAGCAGGGTGACAATATACAGCCTTGACATACTCTTTTCCTATTGGAACCAGTCTGTTGTTCCATGTCCAGGTCTAGCTGTTGCTTCCTGACCTGCATATGATAGGTTTCTCAAGAGGCAGGTCAGGTGGTCTGGTATTCCCATCTCTTTCAGAATTTTCCACAGTTGATTGTGATCCACAAAGTCAAAGGCTTTGGCATAGTCAATAAAGCAGAAATAGATGTTTTTTTCTGGAACTCTCTTGCTTTTTCCATGATCCAGTAGATGTTGGAAATTTGATCTCTGGTTCCTCTGCCTTTTCTAAAAACCAGCTTGAACATCCGGGAGTTCACAGTTCACGTATTGCTGAGGCCTGGCTGGGAGAATTGTGAGCATTACGTTAGTAGTGTGTGAGATGAGTGCAATTGTGCGGTAGCTTGAGCATTCTTTTGGCATTGCCTTTCTTTGGAGTTGGAATGAAAACTGACCTTTTCCAGTCCTGTGGCCACTGCTGGGTTTTCCAAATTTGCTGGCATATTGAGTGCAGCACTTTCACAGCATCATCTTTCAGGATTTGAAACAGCTCAACTGGAATTCCATCACCTCCACTAGCTTTATTCGTAGTGATGCTTTCTAAGGCCCACTTGACTTCACATTCCAAGATGTCTGGCTCTAGATTAGTGATTGCATCATCATGATTATCTGGGTCGTGAAGATCTTTTTTGTACAGTTCTTCTGTGTATTCTTGTCACCTCTTCTTAATATCTTCTGCTTCTGTTAGGTCCATACCATTTCTGTCCTTTATCAAGCCCATCTTTGAATGAAATGTTCCCTTGGTATCTCTAATTTTCTTGAAGAGATCTCTATCTTTCCCATTCTGTTGTTTTCCTCTCTTTCTTTGCATTGATCGCTGGAAGAAGGCTTTTCTTATCTCTTCTTGTTTTTCTTTGGAACTCTGGCATTCAGATGCTTATATCTTTCCTTTTCTCCTTTGCTTTTTGCCTCTCTTCTTTTCACAGCTATTTGTAAGGACTCCCCAGACAGCCATTTTGATTTTTGCCTTTCTTTTCCATGGGGATAGTCTTGATCCCTGTCTCCTGTACAATGTCATGAACCTCATTCCATAGTTCATCAAGCACTCTATCTATCAGATCTAGGCCCTTAAATCTCTTTCTCACTTCCACTGTATAATCATAAGTGATTTGATTTAGGTCACACCTGAATGGTCTAGCAGTTTTCCCTACTTTCTTCAATTTGAGTCTGAATTTGGCAATAAGGAATTCATGATCTGAGCCACAGTCAGCTCCTAGTCTTGTTTTGTTGACTGTATAGAGCTTCTCCCATCTTTGACTGCAAAGAATATAATCAATCTGATTTCGGTGTTGACCATATTGGTGATGTCCATGTGTAGAGTCTTCTCTTGTGTTGTCGGAAGAGGATGTTTGCTATGACCAGTGCATTTTCTTGGCAAAACTCTATTAGCCTTTGCCCTGCTTCATTCCGCATTCCAAGGCCAAATTTGCCTGTTACTCCAGGTGTTTCTTGACTTCCTACTTTTGCATTCCAGTCTCCTATAATGAAAAGGACATCTTTTTAATGTGTTAGTTCTAAAAGGTCTTGTAGGTCTTCATAAAACCATTCAACTTCAGATTCTTCAGTGTTACTGGTTGGGGTATAGACTAGGATAAGTGATATTGAATGGTTTGCCTTGGAGATGAACAGAGATCATTCTGTCATTTTTGAGACTGCATCCAAGTACTGCATTTTGGACTCTTTTGTTGACCATGATGGCTACTCCATTTCTTCTGAGGTATTCCTGCCCGCAGTAGTCTGCCATTTTTTAATTAGACCTCTTTTCTGCTGAGTTTTATGAATTCTTTACATATTTTGGATATTATTCACCTCTGATCAGAATTATGATTTGTGATTATTTTCTTTCATTCAGGAAGTTTCATTTTGAATTTATTGATGGTTTTTCTTTGCTATACAGAAGTTTTTTTTAGTTTGACATAGTCCCACTTGTTTATTTTTGTTTTTTGTTGCCTTTGTATGCATTATTTCAATTATAATTTTCAACGTACTCTGAGGTAAATTGAATAGATGCACATTTTATAGATTTTTTTTAAGTCAATAAAGATACATGGCAGCATACACTAGTGATGGACATGAGCACTACTGTCCTTTTTTAAGAACTGTCTTTGGTGTTGTTTAGCCTTCCTGTGGAGAATAGTCCCAGGTGATCTTTAGCAACACAAGATGGCATCCATGGAAGATGAATTTATTATAGAATTCATACTGCTGGTACTTACTCCCAAAGCTTTTCTGAATTTCTGCATACTTCTCAATGTAAATATAAAGTCTTTCAGAGGAAGAATGTAAAATATGAAGCCACAAAGCTTGAATTAGTTTTTTGGTAGATATGAATCAGTTACATGATACCTACACTGAAGATTTTTAAGGCCTCATAAGCAAATTTGGCAGAAAAGAAATGTTTGAGAAAAAAACAGGATGGGGTAACAAATAAATGATTGGAGCAAAGTACATGTATGTTAGTACTGATACTGCTGTTGTTTAGTTGCTAAGTTGTGTCTGACCTTTTGCAACCCCTTGGACCGTAGCCCTCCAGGCTCCTCTGTCCATGGGATTTCCCAGGCAAGAATACTGGAGTGGGTTACCATTTTCTTCTGTGGGGAATCTTCCTGACCAAGGGATTAAATTTGTATCTCCTTCCTTGGATTCTTTATTACTGAGCCACCAGGGAAGCCCCTGTTAATACTGATAGATTGATTTCAATTAAATCCTCATTACTTCTATTATCTCCTTATGATTTTTTGGTTTTGGCCTTTAACCTTTTTGGCTTTGGCTTAAAGTACCATGTGTGTGCTGGCAGAGTACCAATTGTGCATCTACAGATACTATTGCTATAAATGAGGAGGGCCTTGATGCTAAGACTGGTGTGATCAATTGCAAAACCTACTAGGACACTCCTACTTCTTCCTCTACCCCCCATCACTGGATTCAACCAAAGGAAACAGTCGCCATGCACTGAATGAGTTCACTTCAAATAGTTTTGTATCCAGCCTCAAATTTCCCCAATTGTCTTCATTAAATTCTTCATTTTTGCCATCCAGAAATGGGGCAACAAGATGTCAGCAAAGGTTGCTTTCAGATTTTGCATTATATATCTTTATAAATATAGATTTGACTGGTAAGTGTATTTTTGTACTAAATAGTAAAGCGACTAATGTGGTTGGTAGATGTAAAATATATGCTAATAATCTTAAGTCTCATAGATTTTATGAATGAAGAGGATTTCCTCTAAATTTTTAATCATCAAAAGAATAGTTTCTGTTGAAACACTTGTACAAAGGACACCTTTAAAAGTACAATGGATACCAGTTCTTATTTGGTAAAAGTTCATAAAATGCCATAGAATTTTATGTGCTGATAGTGCCCTGGAGGAAACAGAGACTCAGACTCTTCTGGATTTACCAGCTAGGCTAGAGCCGTTTAGAGGCTTGTCAGAGGTAGCAAAGTCAGTAAGTGGCAAATGGATAACTTGAACCTACATCTCCCAATTAACATTCTAGGGTATAGGCACCCTCCATGTGTTACATCACTGGATAATTACAATGAGCCAAGTATTATTAGTATCATCTTCACTTTACAGAAAGAAAAGTAAGTAAATGAGTAAGTAAGTGAATATAATCAAAATGATTAAGTAAATTGTTCAAAGTGATAGCAGTGGGATATGAAGCAGGGCATTTTTTTCACTTCAAAATACATTCACTTATGTAAAACATTTATTGAGTGTCTCAGATATTCTTTGGGAAAAAAAGAAAATTAAAATTGTTATTAAAATAGAATTTAAAATTCTATTAAAATGTAATTTAAAATTCTGTTAAAATTATCAGATTTATTAAATTCTAATAAAATTAAATATTATTAATTTAATTATATCAATTATAGTAAAATATTAAAATAGTTCTATTTTATTTCTAACTAATATAATAATTCTATTCTAATAAAATAATTAAAATTAAAAAAGAAAGTTAAAATCTCCAGTTCTAACACTTCCACATGTGGATATAACTAAGAAATAAACAAATAGACATGTATAAGTAAAATACTACATTATTTTTTCTTCTTGGCAAAGCAGTCCTTAATAAACATTTATTTAAAACTATTCACCCCAAATTTCCTCAATTCTCCATTTTCCTAGAGTAGTATTCAAACATATATGAGTAACTCCCACTTCTATCATCAACTTGCTGGCAAGATGCTTCACTCTCCAAACCTCAGCTGTTTCACAAGCAAAATAGGTTTCTGAGTTAAGTGAGTGGCTTTCTGGACTTCTCTGGTAGCTCAGCTGGTAAAGAATACACCTGTAGTGCAGGAGACCCCAGTTTGATTCCTGGTTTGGGAAGATTCCCTAGAAAAGGAATAGGCTAACCACTCCAGTATTCTTGGGTTTTCCTGGTGGCTCAGATGGTAAAGAATCTGCCCACAATGAAGGAGAACTGGCTTTGATCCCTGGAATGGAAAGATCACTGGGAAGAGGGCATGGCAACCTTCTGCAGTATTCTTGTTTGGAGTTGCTCAGTCATGTCCAACTCTTTGTGACCCGATGCACTGCAGTACACCAGGCTTCCCTGTCCATCACCAATTCCATGTCCATCAAGTCAGTGATGCCATCCAACCATCTCATCCTCTGTCATCCCCTTCTCCTCCTACCTTCAATCTTTCCCAGCATCAGGGTCTTTTCTGATGAGTCAGTTCTTCACATCAGGTAGCCAAAGTATTGGAGTTTCATCTTCAGCATCAGTCCTTCCAATGAATATTCAAGGCTGATTTCCTTTAGGATGGACTGGTTGGATCTTCTTGCTGTCCAAGGGACTCTCAAGAGTCTTCTCCAACACCACAGTTCAAAAGCATCAAATCTTAGGTGTTCAAGCTTTCTTTATAGTCCAACTCTCACATCCATATATGGCTACTGGAAAAACCATAGCTTTGATTAGACGGACCTTTGTCGGCAAAGTAGTGTCTCTGATTTTTAATCTGGCTGTCTAGATTGATCATAGTTTTCCTTCCAAGGAGGAAGCGTCTTTTAATTTCATGGCTGCAGTCACCATCTGCAGTGATTTTTGGAGCCCCCCAAAATAAAGTCGATTACTGTTTCCATTGTTTTCCCATCTATTTGCCATGAAGTGAGGGGACCAGATGCCATGACCTTAGTTTTCTGAATGCTGAGTTTTAAGCCATCTTTTTTCATTTTCCTCTTTCACTTTCATCAAGAGGCTCTTTAGTTCTTCACTTTCTGCCATAAGGGTGGTATCATCAGCATATCTGAGGTTACTGATATTTCTCCCAGCAATCTTGACTCCAGCTTGTGCTTCATCCAGCCTGGCATTTTGCATGATGTTCTCTGCATTAAAGTAAAGTAAGCAAGGTGACAGTATACAGCCTTGACGTACTCCTTTCCCAATTTGGAACCAGTCTGTTGTTCCATGTCCAGTTCTAAATACTGCTTCTTGACCTGCATACAGATTTCTCAGGAGGAAGGTTAAAGTGGTCTGGTATTCCCATCTCTTTAAGAATTTTCCACACTTTGTTGTGATCTATACAGCCAAAGGCTTTGGTGTAGTCAATAAAGCAGAGGTAGATGTTTTTTCTGGAACTCTCTTGCTTTCTCTCTGATCCAACAGATGTTGGCAATTTGATCTCTGGTTCCTCTGCCTTTTCTAAATCCAGCTTGAACATCTGGAAGTTCACAGTTCACATACTGTTGAAGCCTAGCTTGGGGAATTTTGAGCAGTACATTGATAGCATGTGAGATGAGTGCAATTGTGTGGTAATTTGAACACTCTTTGGCATTACCTTTCTTTGGGATTGGAATGAAAACTGACCTTTTCCTGTTCTGTGGCCCCTGCTGAGTTTTCCAGATTTGCTGGCATATTGCATGCAGCACTTTCACAGCATCGTCTTTGAGGGTTTGAAATAGCTCAACTGGAATTCTGTCACCTCCACTAGCTTTGTTGATAGTGATGCTTCCTAAGGCCCACTTGACTTTGCATTCCAGGATGTCTGGCTCTAGATGAGTGATCACATCACTCTGGTTATCTGGGTCATGAAGATCTTTTTTGTATAGCTCTTCTGTGTATTCTTCCCACCTCTTATTAATATCTTCTGCTTTTGTTAGGTCCATACAATTTCTGTCCTTTATTGAGTAAGCTCTGGAAGTTTGTGATGGACAGGGAAGCCTGGAGACTAAGTATAGATTGGCTTTCTAACTTCAATGTACAGAGATTTAGCATTCCTGGAAGATACTTCAGGATCCAATGTGAAGTAACAGCAGAGTGGCCTTGCAATTTGGGATTTTGGTCACCTCTGTAGTTTTTGAGCAATAATTTGCTTTATGTAGTAAAGTTCAATGTTTTGACAAATTTTCTTATTATAAAAATTTTGAAACAAAATGAATTTACTCTTAGGTTCATCATGTTCATGTGTGATTGTTCAGCAGCCTCCTTTAAGCCATCCATTATATCTCCCACATTGAATATCTATTGGACTAGAAATACACTTTTTGAGGCAGTTGCTATGGTCTTTTGAGCAGAAACTTTTTGTTTATCTAGAGGAAACTGCCTGTTTTAATAGGACAACATGAACTTTCCTCCCAACCTTTATTGACTATTAATTAACGGGCTGAAATGATACCTTTTGAAGGTGTATCACCTGGTGTGTGTGTGTTTGTGTGTATGTGTGTGGATATATCTATCTAGATAGATAGATATATCTGTTGTGAAGTGAGCATCACAGTGAAGTTAGTTAATGTATCCATCACTTTTCATGGTTAAAACTTTCCTTCTTTTTTTCTGTGGTGATATGCTTAAGATCTACACTCTGAGCAAATTTCAAGTACACAGCACAGTACAATGAATTATTATCACCATAATGCACGTTACATCTTTAGGACTTTTTTCTCTTACATAACTGAAACTTTTTGTCCTTTCACCAACATTTCTCCACTTCCCTTCCACCTTGCCCCAGGTAACCGTTTTTTCTACTCTCTGCCTCAATAAGTCTGACTACAGAAGATATTTTATAAGGCTTTGTTTTGGTGTACCCACAATCTGCCTTGGATTTTAGAATATTAGAGGAAAGAAAAATTCTTTGGAATTAGCTTAGTCCCAATGTTGACTCATGATTCCACACTTTACTAGCTATGAATAGCTAGCTGTACTGATGCTGCTAAGTCGCTTCAGTCGTATCCGACTCTGTGTGACCCCACAGACGGCAGCCCACCAGGCTCCTCTCTCACTGGAATTCTCCAGGCAAGAATACTGGAGTGGGCTGCCATTTCCTTCTCCAAATCGCCTAACCTCTCAGAGCTACAATTTTCTCATTTGTGATAGCAAAAAAAGTACAAATAATTGCATTTGTTATTCTAAGAGTTTAACAAAACAATGTATTTGAAGGATTCAGTATAATTTCTCCCTCACAATGTACCAATAAGATTTTTAACACTGTTTTTTTCTCAAAAGTCAACTGTATAGTATTATAGTTATCAAAGAAAATATTTCTTGATAGAAAAGGCAAAATACTGTATCCAGTGAAGTATCAAAGACCATGTGTTGGAAGATATTTTTATCTGTTAAATTAGAAAAGCGCACGGAACACAAACTGTTGGGAGACAGTTTTCCATGTGTCTCTTGTGTTTTTTAATGTCTCTTGTGTATTGTCATTAATTACCCTTTTGTTTTAGGCTATCTATTCAAGGATTTTGTACAGTAAATAGTCTTTGGATATATAGATAATGTCTGCCTCCAAAGCAAAGGGCAGGTTTGTTTACTATGCATTATAACAAAGGTAACATTTCCCTTTCAGAGCAAAGTTTGGGTAGGCTTATTTGGAGTTCATTATAAAAGATTTGCATTTCCTAAGCTTGAGAGTCTTCAGCTATGATTCAAATCGACTCCATGCATAGCTCCACCTGGAACCCTCTGCTTTGCCTTCATGAGACTTGGAGGGAAAGGAAAACTGTAAACTTGTCATTCATGCTGATTGCTGTGCCATAAGTAATGAAGTCTTATGTCTGTGATCCAAGGGTCTCATGTCTTCTGCCAGCATCCATAAATCTATGATAGGTGAAATTGTTAGCTGACAAGTAAGTAAAATCTCCAGACCTTTTACTAGTCTTGGGACACCTCAATATAATTATGATTGTGTTCTTAAAAGTAAGTTAGAGAAAACAGCCTAAATATCCATTTAACTGATGAATAGTTAAATAAATGTGATGTACCCAGATAATAAATATTATTCAGCCATAAAATAATGAAGCAATGCTATATGCTAGAACATGAGTGAACCTTGAAAACTTTGTTATTAAAAGGAAACAAACACATTTTTTATGATTCTATTTATATGAAATGCCCAGAATAAGGGAATCCATAGAGCCAGAAAGTAGATTAGTGCGCTCAGTTGTGTCCAACTCTTTGCAGCCCCATGGTCTGTAGCCCACCAGGCTCCTCTGTTCATGGAATTTCCCAGGCAAGAATACTGGAGTGGGTTGCCATTTCCTCTAGGGGATCTTGGCAACCCCGGATCAAACCTCCATCCCTTATGTCTCCTGCATTGACAGATGGATTCTTTACCACTGAGCCACCTGGAAAGACCCAGGGAAATAGATTAGTGGTTTTTAATAGATTACATGAGGCCACAGTTGGGGGTAGGAAATCAGGACGCGTGGCTCATAGGTACTGTGGTTCTTTTTGGGTTGATGGAAATATTCTGGAATTAGACAATAGGGAAGATTATATAGCATAATGAATACACTAAAACAATGCATTGTATACTTAAAAATAGTGAATTTTATGTGTGTGTGTTTTTTTTATCTCAGTGACAAAAGTGTTGGAATGAGGATTGCCGGGGTCCAGCCCCGGTGGATCCAGGGAATTCGAAGCGTGGACGGCGTTGGCGTGGAAAGACTTGTTTATTTATTAATGTAAGATTAGATTAAGAAACTGTAGCGTAGTAGGAAGATTAAGTGGAGGAAGAGGGCTGAATAGCTTGGTTTACGCGGAAGGCCAATAAAATTCCAGACAAGGAATTTGCACCATCTACGTTGGGCCACCGGCGCCCGCTTGAATATCTAAGGGTGCCTCGCCTTAAGCTCCCTTTCGTGCGGGTCTTAACAGCCAGGGCAAGTAAGTAGACCTGGCGAGCCTCCGCGCCCCAGGTGGAGATTCAGCCTGAAGTTAAAGTAAAGAGCAGAGAGAAGGAAAGGGAGAGAAGAAGAAAGAGAGAGAGAGACATGGGGGGAGCCAGAGTCCCAAGAAACCAGGCCGAGAGACTAGTTCGAGAAACTGGTCCGATCCTTTATTGTTCAGAAGGCCTTTTATACTTTTGATAAAACATGGAGATCAATGGGTAACACAGAATTATGTAGCGTTCGCAGCCCAGACTCTTTCTATACATCATTTTGTATACAAAAGGTCTCAGGTGATTTACATTATCTTCTGGCCAAGAGGCTTGTTAACACTTTTTGGCTCTCTTCCTTAATGAATGTTAATTTTCTTTCCCCTGAAGTGTTTTTCTTTAATCTGTATCTCCTTAAAGCATTAAAGTTACATCTCTATAGAACAAAGGTGCAGTGGGATATAACAAAGAAGGTACTTAACTCGAAGATCTAATGTTGCTAATACCAGGTCTTCTACTTGTTTTTCTATATGCCAACTATATCTAAAAATAAAGGATATGAAAATTTGGCAGCAAGCATTGACTCAACAAATGAAACTTTTAATCAGTCCTATTCTAAAGATTTTGACTCCTCAGAAGCCCCTACATTCCTAGGATGTTTTAAGCTTCCTGTGCCTCCTGCGGTCAGGAGGCCTCAAACAATCACACTCGCAGAGTCCTGCAGGCAGGCTAGAAAGCCATCGGAGGGGTTTTTGGATTGAAACACTCTTTCAAATGCCAGAAGACTAAAGCCCTGAATTGACTTTTTCCAGAAAATGTCAGAAGAGTGGAAAAGCAGAGCACAAAAGCCGGCAGATTTTTGTTGGGGTACATGCTTAGGAATTTCCAGAGGGGTCCCTGAAGTCTGAGCACGCCTTGCGTATGTCAGCTTCCTTCCTCATGACCTTGTCACGGGCGGGATTCCTCACACTGGCTTCCGGCAGAGGATGAGAGAGGAAGAGGAAGAGACAGGCTTGTCTGTTGCTGAGAAAGGCATAGTTTGAGGCTAACAGACATGAGTTTGAATCCCAGATCTCCTTTTTACCATTAGCACCAACTTCATCACTGCTCTGCCTCATTCTCCACATTTTATAACTGTTCAACATAGTACCCACTCACAGGTTCATTGTCGTGATAAACAACGTGTGAGAATGCCTTACTGACTGACCCAGAGTTGATGTTAACTAATTAGTAAATATAGTTATGACAGTGACAATTTCTTTAGAAATAAATAAACGAAAAAAGAAAAACCAAGCTAACCCCGTGTGATGTGCCACTGCATGCTTACAAATAGATAACTGGGGATAGAATGAATCTATGACTTCCCTGGTAGCTCAGCTGCAATTCAGGAAACCTCAGTTCAGTTCCTAGGATGAGAAGATCCCCTGGAGAAGGGATAGGCTACCCACTCCAGTATTCTTTGGCTTTCCTGGTAGCTCAGATGGTAAAGAATCCACCTGCAAAGTGGGAAACCTGGATTCGATCCCTGGGTTGGGAAGATCCCCTGGAGGAGGGCATGCAACTCACTCCAGTATTCTTGCCTGGAGAATCCCCATGGACAGAGGAGCCTGGGTGGGCTGTAGTCCACGGGGTCACAAAGAGTCAGACATGACTGAGAGGACTAAGCATAGCACAGAGTGAATCTACCATGATTGCTATAGAAATATATCTCCTACCAATACTTAAATAAATACATTTAAAAATATTATTTATGTTTCTGCAAGTGATTGGAAGTATCCTTCCTTTTGCACAGTTCTATAGTAAGAATAATATATTATCAACAGAATTTACATGCAAATAACTTTTTAGTGTACTTTAGTGGGGAGATGTTGGATAATTAAATCATATTGAGAAAACATTTGTGATAGCTTTTCTGACTGTGGACCATGCTCATTTTAAGAAATGGTATATTGTTTTGCAGTCAAGACGGCAACATAAGAAAGCTTTGTTTTATAAAAACAGTTTTCATTGCTTCCTTAAAATGACGACACTTTTTTACTGATAAGACTAAGATTCTTTGATGAAATGTATTTCATGAAGGTTAAGCGTTGCTGGAAGGAAAAGACAACAAACAGTACTGCGTGTTAGATGATGGGGCATTTTAATAAAGAGTACCGAAAGGCATTAAGATGTTGACACTGCGTACACTCTCATCATTATATGAAATTAAGCCAACTTCACCCACCTTCTTTCTGACTTGCATGAAACACATTTTTACACAGTGTGGAAACCCTACATGGGCCTTAGCCAATCAATGCTTTTCAAATATTTAGCCATTGAGAGTATTATAATGGTAGTTATTCTTCATGTCATTTGAAATAAGGCCATCAGAATCCACTCCTTTTTTTTTTTTAATTTTTATTGTAACACCAGAGAGAACAGTAAGCAAGGGGCGAACAAGAAAAAAGATAAGAATGTGTTGTGCCTGGTTAGCAAAGGCTGAAAGAGCATCCTTGGACTTTAAAAAGATGCAGAGGGCAAGAAAGATCAGCATGTGAATCAGAGGAGAAAAAATAAATTTAAAAGGTGAGGAATATGCTTCTGTTTTTCTCTGGCTATTCTCATTCAAATTCCATTTTCACAGCCCCCTTTCTGTTCATCCTCTGTCCTTTGCCTATTCCGTTTTCTCTCCCCTGAATGCCTCCCATGTTACCACAGGCTGTCCTTGTTCCTCTACGTATCATTTTCCACCGTATAGCCTCTTCTTTCTGTCCCACACACTTATTGCTTCAAGCCAACTTCCCAAATTGGATCCAGGGGCCCACTAGCTCACTTGGGAGTGTCTAGGCAGGGGCCCAAGCTGGAGCAGTCAAGAGTGTAGGGGCGTGGGCTGGGACTCATACCTACTTCAGCTCAGTGCTGCTTGGATGGAAGCAGCCCTTGGGGCTGACAGAAA
>NW_017213430.1:0-15635 GCF_001704415.2 Capra hircus | reverse complement strand
CACTTGCCATCATGGTGTGAGTCGATCCTCGGCGTGAAAGTCGAACCAGTGCAGAGAAAACAGGAACCTCCTTCCCCACAGTAGGGGGTACACTGTCCCCTTGGGCGGGTATCTCCAGGGCACTCGCGCTGGGGTTTGCCCGCGGAGGTGCGGGCCTCAGGCTCCACGTGAGAAAAGCCCCAAATGGCATTAGCTGCCAGTCCAGACGCTGGCCCCTCAGGTCTCTGGCCGGAGCCTTGGGCTCCAGGCAACTCAAAGCCCTCGGGGTGGCACTCTGTGACTGCTGTAGGGAAAGGACGCCAAGAGCCCACGGAGGAGTTGGGGAGGGGGCATGGGGGAAACGGTGGCGAGGACAGCGAGGGATCTAGGTGGAGGCGCTGGAGAGAGCGTCTGGTGTCCCGGAATGCCTCGGAGGAGCCAGCGGGGGACAGTCGAGGCCCAGGGACCTGTGGAATGTGAAAAGGCGGGAAATCCCAGAGCAAGGCAGGCTGGGAAAGGGGGCGTTGGTGGCCAATTCAAAGGGACCTTGGGCGTTTCCTGGGCGGTGAGCTCCCTTGGCACTGCTGAGGGCCCCTGATTGATCCACCGGGGTTGATCCCACCCCCCGCTGCGAGGGAGGGCCACAAACCAAAGCGCGCGAACTGCCCGCCCACCCCAACGGGGATCTTGGCGGTCCAGGGCTCAGCCGTGCCCGGGAAAAGCCCACTCGCTCCACGGGACTCCGTCCAGGGTCTCTGCTTGGAAAGAGGCCAGGGGCGACCCCCACCATCTACCCACCCAAACCCTATTGACGTCAATGGTGGCGGAGACGCCTCCCGTTCTCCAGAGTCCTAAGCTGCTGGGTCCCCGCCCACTCGGCCAGCAGTCTGCAGCGTGCCCGTGTGCCTCTCCCACCATGGCTTCATCCGGCTCCTCCAGCACCTCAAGCGGTACGTTTGCCCTCGGTCCCTGTGGTCGGATCACATCTCAGGGGATTTGCGGGTGGCCTGGGCAAGGGCTCTCGGCCAATGTGTTGACCCCCTCCCACCCGAGAACGGCTGGGACCCATCGGCCAGGCCCGGGGTTCCGAGGCGTCAGGTGTGCCCAAATTCGGAGGGCGTGGCATCGTTCGTTCATCTTGCTCCTTTTGGCACACACATGGCTTCTCCGTTCTCTTTTCTGGGAAGACAGTGTTGTTTCAGGGGGCGTGCTGCGGGGGGCGGGGGCCGGGGTTGCGGGGTGGTGGGAGCGGGTGCTGTGCTGGGATGAGGCTCTTTATCCTCACATCTTCCTGTGGGAATGGGAGTCGGGGAGCTCTGTGGCCTTGCTGCCTTCAGTGGCTTCCTCTGCACAGGGGCCTAGTGGCTTCTGCCTTTTGTCAGGCGTTACGGGGTTTGGGCTTCGCTTTGGTGGCCTTGGCCTTTGCCTTGGCCTGGGCCTTGCCCTTGCCCTTGCCCTTGCCTTGGTCTTGGGCTTGGCCTTGCCCTGCCCTTGAAGTTGAACTGACCTTGACCTTGAACTTGCACCTTGACCTTGACTTTGAACTTGAAATTGGCCTTGACCTTGACCTTGAACTTGCTTGACCTTGAACTTTAACTTCAACTTGAACCTTGACCTTGAACTTGAACTTGACTTTGAACTTGAACTTGAACTTGACGTTGAACTTGAACCTTGACGACTTGACCTTGACCTTGACTTGACCTTGACCTTGAAGCTTGACTTGAACTTGACCTTGACCTGAACTTCAACTTGAACTTTACCTTGACCTTGACCTTGAACTTCAACTTGAACTTGACCTTGACCTTGAACTTGAATTTGAACTTGACCTTGACCTTGAAGTTGACCGTGAACTTGAACTTAACTTCACCTTGATCTTGAGCTTGAACTTGAACTTGAACTTGACACTTGACCTTAAACTTGAACTTGACCTTGAACTTGAACTTGACCTTGACCTTGACCAACAACGGGAGACCTCGAGATTTGCTCAGAGCACCGGAGGTCCAGAAGCAGGGCCCTGTATCTCCCCTTCCCTTTGTGATCATTGCAAAGACATTCCTAGCTGATAGCGGGAGTGCCCCTGAAGAAGCAAGCAGTGGGAGTGTGTTTGACACGACTGTGTGCCTTCCTGGCCTCAGCTCCACAAGGGGCCTTTCCTCTCGAAGTAGGCCCCATGTCCCCTTGGGGAGGGTGTCATGCCTCTTTTCTCCTCACTGCCAAAGGGTGGAGCCAAGCTCGCTCTGTCAGAGGTACAAAAACAGCAATTGAATGGGTTTTCAAGCTCTTGCTAGGCTGCACCCTTTCAGGGCCCACTTTACTGAAACAGGTGCTCTGTGGCCCCTGGTTGGGTATGCAGGTTCACAAACAGGGTGAGATCCTGTCCAAGCCAAGAATTTTCCTGAAAGACCTAGGCTCACTAGAGCTCTCCTCCAGAGCAAAGGGGATAGAGGAGATGTATGGAGGAGTCTTTGCCTTTCCCTGTGAGTGTGGGGCTAGTCCCTACGGCCCCAAGCTCAGGGATAACTGCCTCTAAGAAAGGAATGGCAAGAAGCGCTATTCTTGGAGGTTGGGACAGGGAGTTCGCAGCATGTGGGGAAAGAAAGACTTCTTCGGGGAAGAAGAGGCAACCACCGGGGGTGTGTTTGCAAGCCTCTATTTGGAAGGAACAGGTTTGCTTATACAACTCAAGACCTCCAGATCTGCTCAGAGGACTGAAGTTCCAGAGACAGGGCCATGTATCTCCCCTTCCCTTTGAGATCCTTGCAAAGACATTCCTAGCAGATCGTGGGAGTGCCCATGAAGAAGCAAGCAGCGGGAGTGTGCTTGACATCACTGGCTGCCTACCTGGGCTCAGCTCCTCAAGGGGCCTTTCTCTCCTGGTAGGCCCTATGTCCCCTTTGGGAGAGGGTGGTGCCCTCTTCCCTCCACACTGCCAAAGGGTGGAGGTGGAGCAAACTCGTTCTCTCCGAGGTTAAAAAAAAAGACAAATTGGATGGATTTTTAAGCTCTTGCTATGCTGCACCCCTCCAGGACCCACTCGAGCAAAACAGGTGCCCTGTGGCCCCTAGGTCGGGTATGCAGGTTCACACACCGGGTGTGATCCCGTCAAAGCCAAGAATTTTCCTGACAGACCTAGGCTCACTAGAGCTCTCCTCCAGAGGAAAGGGGACAGAAAAGACGTGTGTGTGGAGGTGGCTCTGCCTTTCCAGGTCCCAATCTCAGGGATAACTGCCCCTAAGAAAGGAACTGCTGCTGCTGCTGCTGCTAAGTTGCTTCAGTCGTGTTCGACTCTGTGCGACGCCATAGACGGTAGCCCACTAGGCTCCCCCGTCCCTGGGATTCTCCAGGCAAGAACAGTAAGTGGGTTGCCATTGCCTTCTCCAATGCATGAAAGTGAAAATGAAAGTGCAGTCGCTCAGTCGTGTCCGACCCTCAGCGACCCCACGGACTGCAGCCTACCAGGCTTCTCCGTCCATAGGATTTTCTGAAAGGAACTGCAAGACGCGCTTTTCCTGGAGGCTGGGAAAGGGAGTTCGCAGGATGTGGGGAAAGAGATCCTCCTTCGAGGAAGAATAGGCGGCCACTTGTTTTGTGTTGCAAACCTCTATTTGGAAGGAACAGGTTAGCTTATACAAAGGGAGACCTCCAGATCTGCTCAGAGGACCGAAGTTGCAGAGGCAGGTCGGTGTATTTTCCCTTCACTTTTGCGATCCTTGCAAAGACATTCCTTGCTGATAGATATTCAGCAAGGGCCTTTGAGACTGTTGTTTTCTTTCCTAGGTTCAAAGATTCCTTCAGTTCCTAATATAGATATCCTAGAAATTATCTGACATCCGTGAAAATCTGATATGTCCTGGTCAAATGCTGTCAGTTATAATTCCAGTTATCATATTAAAGCATTTCAAGTCGCAGCAGTGACCAGATTACATTGTCAATTTCTATTTAATCAGGTTTTAACCATGTCTTCTATGATTTCACACTGATGCCTTTACAGAAATACTGCTACTTCAAGATATATGGAATATACATTTTTTAAGCTTACCGATAATTTGTTTGTTTGTTTGTTTGTCTTCTGGTAAGCTGGTACCAGATGGAATTTAGTCTCCTCTCTAGGTTAAGAGAACAAAGTTTTCTTAGAATGCAATTTTTGATAACAGACTATGAGTTTCTTTACCTTTCATTGATTTATAATTGTTTTCATCATCTGTTTGTTTACTTCGGTAAAGCAAATAAGCCTTATTTAAGATTTTGGTACATGTAGGATGGACTAAGCTTTCCCCACTCTTGCAAGTTCCCTTAACCCTTCAGATTCTTCTCGTGGGACAAAGATCTCACTTTCCTCCAGAGGGACAATCCAAGCTTTTTATTAGTTGATCTGCCCCTGACATCAGAGTCAATTTGAGCATGAGTTGGCCTATAATTTAGGCATGAAACTATGACTACATAAAGAAAAGGTGACTTTATGATTCAGGGATGGCCATGATATGCCTTGCACTTCAGAGAAAATGGGTTAAAATGATTTTTTTTTTCTTCAAAACTGCACAGCCAGTTCTTTCAGCATATGCAATTGAAAACATCTAGTCATTAGGTCAGTTTTCATTCCAATCCCAAAGAAAGGCAATGACAAAGAATATTCAAGCTGCTGCACAATTGCACTCATCTCACACACTAGTAAAGTAATGCTCAAAATTCTCCAAGTTCACATGAACTGTGAACTTCCAAATGTTCAAGAGGGATTTAAAACATGCAGAGAAACCAGAGATCAAACTGCCAACATCCACTGGATCATTGAAAAAGCAAGAGAGTTCCAGAAAAAAAGACATCTATTTCTGCTTTATTGACTATGCCAAAGCCTTTGACTGTGTGGATCACAATAAACTGGGAAAAATTCTGAAAGAGATGGGAATACCAGACCACCTGACCTGTCTCTTGAGAAACCTGTATGCAGGTCAGGAAGAAACAGTTCGAACTGGACATGGAACAACAGACTGGTTCTAAATAGGAAAAGGAATATGTCAAGGCAGTGTATTGTCACCCTGCTTATTTAACTTATATGCAGAGTACATCATGAGAAACACTGGGCTGGAGGAAGCACACGCTGGAATCCAGATTGCTGGGAGAAATATCAAGAATCTCAGATATGCAGATGACACCACCCTTATGGCAGAAAGTGAAGAAGAACTAAAGAGTCTCCTGATGAAAGTGAAAGAGGAGAGTGAAAAAGTTAGCTTAAAGCTCAGCATTCAGAAAACTAAAATCATTGCATCCAGTCTCATCACTTCATGGCAAATAGATGGGAACACATTGGAAACAGCAGCAGACTATTTTGGGGGGCTTGGAAATCACTGCAGGTGATGGCTGCCTCCATGAACTTAAAACATATTTATGACTTGGAAGAAAAGTGATGACCAAACTAGACAGCATATTAAAAAGCCGAGACGTTGCTTTGCCAACAAAGATCCATCCAGTCAAGGCTATGGTTTTTCCATATGTCATGGATGGATATGAAAGATGTACTATAAAGAAAGTGACAGCTGAAAATTAGATGCTTTTGAACTGTGGTGTTGAAGAAGATGCTTGTAGGTCGCTTAGACTACAAGGAGACGCAACCACTCCATCCTAAAGGAAATCAGGTCTGAATATACATTGGAAGGACTAATACTGAACCTGAAACTCCAATACTTTGGCCACTTGATGTGAAGAGCTGACTCACTTGGAAGTTGCTTTGATTTGCCTGTGAGTGTGGGAGCCCTCCCTGGGCAAAGGGCCTCAGGGGTCATTGCCACTGAATCACGACCTCCAAGCAAGCGCATTCCAGCTGTGTGACATTCAGGAAGCAGGAGACTGGGAAAACTATCTTCCTTAGAGGAAGGAAAGTCATCCACAGAGAGTGTGTTTTCAGGCCTCTCTTTGCAGCAAGTGTTTTGCTTCTCAGACATCAGAGCTGCAGGCTTGCTCTGAGGGCCTCAATTGCAGAGTCAGGGCTGTGTGTCTCACTGCACTTTCCAAGCATTGCAGACACATTCCTAGGTTGGAGCAGTGCTTCCCATGAGAAAGAAGCCTCGGGAGTGTGTTTGAGCGGGCTGAGTGCCATGCTAGGGTCACCTAGTCGAGGGCACCTTGCACATCCAATGGGCCCCAGGCGAGTAGCTATGGACCGGCCCTTCGGTTGAGATATCCCAAAGCAGGGAACAAAGCCAGCTCTGTCAGAAGGAGGAAAACAGCAATGGGATGGATTTTCAAGCAGTTGCTAAGTCACACCACGTTAGGGCTCCCCGGGAAAGAAATGCAAATTTTGGCCTCTAGGCCCAGTATCCAGATGTGTGCACAGGATATTTTCCCCACAGGATCCAAGAATGTTCCAGACAGACCTAAGCTCACTAGCTCTCTCCTGCAGAGGAAATGAAATATTGTTGCTGAACCACGAAAAGATGCTGGGATTCTTGGCTTATGGAGGAGAAGAATTCAATCCAGGGCCCAAGACGAGGCTTGATTGCTCAGAGCTTTTGTGCAATAGAGTTTTATTAAAGTATAAAGGAGATAGAGAAAGCTTCTGACAGAGACATCACAAGGGGCAGAAAACGTACCCCCTTGCTAGTGTTAGTAATGGAGTTATATACTCTCCAATAAGTTATGACGAACAAAAGAATGTCTGGAGGTTGTAAAGACTCACTAGACCTACTCCCATAATTTACATTTTAAGATAACAGGATTAGCCAGAAGGTTTTTTCCAGAGACCGTCCTCAAGAAGGATGCATGATTGTTATATAATCCTAAGGAATGTAGAGGGAAAAACAGTTTGTCCTTTCTTCCTCCTTGAGAATTCTAGACCCCTCTCTCCTTGGGGACCCTTGAACTTCTTAGAAACCTGCCTTGGCAATGACTCTCTCAGAAACATGATTGAACAGCCGTTTGGAGCTTCCTTTGACTTTCCCTGGGAGGGAGGGAGCCCTCCCTGAGCACAGGGCCTCAGGGGCCATGGCCAATGAAAAAGAATCTCCCAGCAAGTGCTTTTCAGCCCTGTGTGACTCTCAGCCCACAGGAGGCTGAGAAAACTCTCTTCCTTGGAGGAAGGAAAGGCAGCCCAAGAGTGTGTTTTCAGGCCTGTATCTTGCAGCAAGTGTTTGGCTTGTTAGACAGAAGACCTGCAGGCCTGTTCCAACAGACTCAATTCCAGAATCAGGGCCTTGTGTCTCCCTGCAGTTTCCTGGCCTTGCAAACACATTCCTAGGTGAGAGCAGTCCTGCCCATGGGGACTGCTGCGGGAGTGTGTCTGAGGGGGGCCAGGTGTCATGCTGGGGTCACCTGGTCGAGGGCACCTTGCACCTCCAATGGACCCCAGGCAAGGAGTTGCAGGCCACCACCTTGCTTCTGAAATCCCAAAATGGGGAGCAAAGCTCGCTCTGTCAGAGGGAAGAAAACAGCAACAGGATGGATTTTCAAGCAGTTGCTAGGCTGTACTGCGTTAGGGCTCCAAGGAAGGAAAATGCGAATTTTAGCCCCTACGACTGGTATCCAGGTGGGCTCCCAGGATGATTTCCCCGCAGGATCCAAGAACGTTCCAGACAGACCTGGGCTCACTAGCTCCCTCCTGCAGAGGAAATATGATAGAACAGCTGTTTGGAGGTTGCTTTGACTTCCCCTGGGAGGGTAGGATCCCTCCCTGGGTGCAGGGCCTCAGGGGCCATTGCCGCTGAGAAATGCCCTCTAAGCCAGACCTTTCCAGCCTTGTATGACTCAGCACGGAGGAGACTGGAAAAGCTCTCTTCCTTGGAGGAAGGAAAGGCAGCCCCAGAGAGTGTGTTTTCACACCTGTATCTTGCAGCAAGTGTTTGGCGTCTCAGACGTCAGACCTCCAGGCCTGCTCCAACGGCCTCAGTTCCAGAGTCAGGGCCGTGTGTTTCTCCTGCATTTTCTGAGCCTTGGGAACACATTCCTAGGTCAGAACAGTCCTGCCCATGGGGAAGGAGGCTGCGGGAGTGTGTCTGAGGGGGTCGGGTGCCATGCTGGTGTCCAATAGACCCGGTACCTCCAATAGACCCCAGGACAACAGCGGTGGGGCTCCCCCTGGCTTCCGAAATGCCAAAGCGAGAAGCAAAGCTAGCTCTATCAGAAGGAAGAAAAGAGCAATCGGATGGATGTTCAGGCTGTTGCTGGGCCGCACCACTTCAGGGTCCCCCCCGAGAGGAACAGGCGCCCTGTGGCCCCTAGGTCCGATATGCAGGTTAACACACAGGGTGTGTCCCCATAGGAGCCAAGAATTTTCCTGACAGATCTAGGCTCACTAGAGCTCTCCTACAGGGCAAAAGGGGTAGAACAGACTGTGGATGTGACTCTGCCTTTCCCAGCGAGCATGGGGCCCTCCCTACGGCCCCGGGCTCCAGGGAAAATTGTCCCTGAAAAATGACCTCCAAGAAGCGCTTTTCCAGCAGGCTGGGATGCAGAGTTCACAGGATGCGGGGAAAGTGATCGTCCTTCAGGGAAGAAGAGGCAGCCACCCAGTGTGTGTTTGCAAGCCTGTATTTGGAAGAAACTGGTTAGCTCCTTCAAGGGGAGACCTCCAGGTCTGCTCAGAGGACCGAAATTCCAGAGGCAGCACCATGCATCTCCCCTGTCCTTTCTGAGCCTTGGAAAGACATTCCTAGCTTATAGCGGTATTGCTCATGAAGAAGCAGGAATGCAGGAATGTGTCAGACATGACTGGGTGCCTTCCTGGGTTCAGCTCCGTGAGGGGCATTTCCACTCAGAGTAGGTCCCATGCCTCCTTGGGGAGGAAGTGGGGCCCGCTTGCCTCCAAATTGCCAAAGGCTGGAACAAAGCTAGTTCTATCAGAGGTAAGAAAAGAGCAATTGGATGGATGTGGAAGCTGTTGCTGGGCCGCACTGCTTCAGGCCCCCCACCCCTCCGCCCCCGAGAGAAACAGGCGCCCTGTGGCCCCTAGGTCCTGGATGCAGTTTCACACATAGAATGTGTCCCCATAGGAGCCAAGAATTTTCCTGACAGACCTAGGCTCACTAGAGCTCTCCTACAGAGCAAAGGGGATGGGACAGATGTGTGGCTGTGGCTCTGCCTTTCCCTGGGAGTGTGGAGCCGCTCCCTATGGCCCCGGGCTCCAGGGGAAATTGCCCCTGAATAATGACCTCCAAGAAGCGCTTTTCCAACTGGCTGAGACGTGGAGTTCTCAGGATGCAGGGAAAGCGAGTGTCCTTCGGGGAAGCAAAGGCAGTCACCTGTTATCATGACTTACTAGAATAGTAGGTACCTTCTCCGGTTGGGCAGAGGCCTTCCCTACCTGATCTGAAAAAGAAAATGAAGTAGCTCGCTGATTTGAGAAATAATTCCCAGACTTGGGTTTCCAACCAGTATAGAATCCGACAATGGCCCTGTCTTTGTAGCCGAGTTAATTAACAGGTATGTGAAGCTCTAAATATCAGTGGAAATTACATACAGCATATAGGCCCCAGTGTTCTGGAATGATGGAAAGAAACAACCAAACTCTTGAAGAGACACTTTCAAAATGGATCATAGAGACTGACTGTACATGGATGGGCTTGCTTCCGGCAGACTTACTCATATTACGGGTAACCGCACGTTCCCACAGTTGTTGTCCTTATGAAATTTTCTATGGGAGACCCCCTCCCACAGTGAGGCAGGTGTTAGCAGATTTGCCACAAGTAAGGGGGTGGGATTTCACAGCAGATGGAACAATTAGGTAAGGTAATAAATCAGGTAACTAAGTTTGTATAAAAAAGAATATCATTCCCCCTTGAGGAACAGATTCATGAATTTGTGCTCAGTGATCAGGTGTGGCTCAATGACTGGAAACACAATTCCTTGGCCTGACATCGGAAAGGTCCTTATACTGTTGTTTTAGCCACAATTCTGAAAGAGATGGGAATACCAGACCACCTAACCTGCCTCTTGAGAAATCTGGATGAAGGTCAGGAAGCAACAGTTAGAGCAGGACATGGAACAACAGACTGGTTCCAAAAAGGAAAAGGAGTATGTCAAGGCTGTATATTGTCACCCTGTTTATTTAACTTATATGCAGAGTACATCATGAAACATGCTGGGATGGAAGATACATGAACTGGAATCAAGATTGCCGGTAGAAATATCAATCAACTTAGATATGCAGATGACACCACCATTATGGCAGAACGTGAAGAGGAAAGGGTATGTCGGGGAACTTCTTGAGTTGCAGCAAGGGTGTGAAGGACCCTTTGGAAGTTCCAGAGGTTAGGTGTGGTTAGTCTCGAGATGCCTCAGCAGAAATGGGCCTCATGTCGCCTGGAACGGAGAGGCTCCTGGATATTTCCGAGTTTCAGCAGGTGCTCTCCTTGTGTGGAGTCGGGGCCGGAAGCTGAGGATTCCTCTCCAGTGCTGACATGGATTTTGGGGTACTTCTGGAGTCTCCACAAGGGAGTCAGGCCTCGTCTCGAGTGGGGGCATGAGCGTGCCATTTCCTCCCATGCTGTAGCAGCAGTGTCACGGTTCCCCTTGCGTGGACCAAGGGATCTGTGGCTTTCCCTCGAGTCTTTCCCACGAGGCTTTCCCACAGGGCTGTCCCACGTGTCACGGTGGTGTGAGTCGATCCTCGGCGTGAAAGCCGAGGCAGTGCAGGGAAAACAGGTTCCTGTGGAACGGACTGACACATCTGGGGGAGTCTTGGAATGGTGGCACGACCCTGCAGTTCCTCTCCCCTTTCCTTTGGAGAGCGCCACCTTGAGATGCGATGGGAATGCCGGGAATTCTTTTCCGAACAAGCAGGGAAAGGATCCCTCATCTCGAGGTACGAGCCGGAAACGGAGCTCCTCAGGATGTGGCCGGGACCATCCTGCTTCCTCTTGAGTGGAGACGGGTGTGTCGGGGAACTTCTTGAGTTGCAGCTTGACTGTGAAAGACTCTTTGGAAGTTCCAGAGGTCAAGTGTGATTAGCCTCGAGACACCTCAGTGGAAACTGGCCTCATCTCGCCTGCAGGGGAGAACCTCCTGTATTTTACCGAGTTTCGGCAGGTGCTCTCGACTTACGACGGGGACTTCAGGGACCCGGTCTGTTGGCCTCAGGAAAGGCCAGTCCCCATGCGAGTTGCTTGGGGGCCTCTCAGGATTCCTCTCCCGTCGATGCCAGGGGCCTAAGATCTTGTGTGGAGTCGGTGCCGGAACCTGAGGATTCCTCTCCAGTGCTGACAGGGATCTTGGGGTACTTCTGGAGTCTCCCCAGGAAAGTCATTCTGCATCTCGAGTGGGGGCATGCACATGCGATTTCCTCCCGAGCTGTAGCAGCAGTGTCACGCTTCCCTTCGCGTGGATCAAGGGATCTGTGGCTTTCCCTCGAGGGTTTCCCACAGGGCTGTCCCACGTGCCACCGTGGTGTGAGTCGATCCTCGGCTAGGAAAGTCGAGACAGTGCAGGGAAAACAGGTTTCCCTGGAATGGACTGAGACATCTGGGGACTCTGGGAATGGTGGCACGACCCTGGAGTTCCTCTCGCCTTTCCTGTGGAGAGCGCCTCCTCTTGAGATGCGACCGGAACGCCGGGAATTCTTTCCCGACCACGCAGGGAAAGGATCCCTCCTCTCGAGCTAGGAGGCGGAAACGGGGTCTCTGCTGGATGTGGGCGGGAATCTCGTGCTTCCTCTCGAGTGGAGACCGGGTTTGTCGAGGAACTTCTTGAGTTGCAGCTAAAGGGTGTGAAGGACCCTTTGGAAGTTCCAGAGGTTCAGATGTGATTAGCCTCGAGACGCCTCAGCGGAAATGGGCCTCATCTCGCCTGGAGGGGAGAACCTCCTGGATTTTCTCGAGTTGCCAGCAGGTGCTCTCGACTTACGACTGGGACCTCAGGGACCCGCTCTGGTGGCCTCAGGAAAGGCCAGTCCCCATGCGAGATGCTCGGGGGCCTCTCGGGATTCCTCTCCCGTCGATGCCGGGGCCTAAGACCTTGTGTGGAATCGGTGCCGGAACCTGAGGATTCCTCTCCAGTGCTGACATGGATCTTGGGGTACTTCTGGAGTCTCCCCAGGGGAGTCAGTCCTCGTCTCGAGTGGGGTCATGCACGTGCGCTTTCCTCCCGAGCTGTAGCAGCAGTGTCACGCTTCCCTTCGCGTGGATCAAGGGATCTGTGGCTTTCCCTCGAGGCTTTTCCATGAGGCTTTCCCACGAGGCTTTCCCACAGGGCTGTCCCACGTGCCACCGTGGTGTGAGTCGATCCTCGGCTTGAAAGTCGAGGCAGTGCAGGGAAAACAGGTTTCCCTGGAATGGACTGAGACATCTGGGGGACTCTGGGAATGTGGCACGACCCTGGAGTTCCTCTCGCCTTTCCTGTGGAGAGCGCCTCCTCTTGAGATGCGACGGGAACGCCGGGAATTCTTTCCCGACCACGCAGGGAAAGGATCCCTCCTCTCGAGCTAGGAGGCGGAAACGGGGCTCCTCTGGATGTGGGCGGGACTCTCGTGCTTCCTCTCGAGTGGAGACGGGTATGTCGGGGAACTTCTTGAGTTGCAGCAAGGGTGTGAAGGACCCTTTGGAAGTTCCAGAGTTAGGTGTGATTAGCCTCAGACGCCTCAGTCGGAAATGGGCCTCATCTCGCCTGGAGGGGAGAACCTCCTGGATTTTCTCGAGTTGCGGCAGGTGCTCTCGACTTACGACGGGGACCTCAGGGACCCGCTCTGGTGGCCTCAGGAAAGGCCAGTCCCCTTGCGAGTTGCTCGGGGGCCTCTCGGGATTCCTCTCCGTCGATGCCGGGGCCTAAGACCTTGTGTGGAGTCAGTGCCGGAACCTGAGGATTCCTCTCCAGTGCTGACATGGATCTTGGGGTACTTCTGGAGTCTCCCCAGGGGAGTCAGTCCTCGTCTCGAGTGGGGGCATGCACGTGCGCTTTCCTCCCGAGCTGTAGCAGCAGTGTCACGCTTCCCTTCGCGTGGATCAAGGGATCTGTGGCTTTCCCTCGAGGCTTTCCCACGAGGCTTTCCCACGAGGCTTTCCCACAGGGCTGTCCCACGTGCCACCGTGGTGTGAGTCGATCCTCGGCTTGAAAGTCGAGGCAGTGCAGGGAAAACAGGTTTCCCTGGAATGGACTGAGAAATCTGGGGACTCTGGGAATGTGGCACGACCCTGGAGTTCCTCTCGCCTTTCCTGTGGAGAGCGCCTCCTCTTGAGATGCGACGGGAACGCCGGGAATTCTTTCCCGACCACGCAGGGAAAGGATCCCTCCTCTCGAGCTAGGAGGCGGAAACGGGGCTCCTCTGGATGTGGGCGGGACTCTCGTGCTTCCTCTCGAGTGGAGACGGGTATGTCGGGGAACTTCTTGAGTTGCCAGCAAGGGTGTGAAGGACCCTTTGGAAGTTCCAGAGTTAGTTGTGATTAGCCTCGAGACGCCTCAGCGGAAATGGGCCTCATCTCGCCTGGAGGGGAGAACCTCCTGGATTTTCTCGAGTTGCGGCAGGTGCTCTCGACTTACGACGGGGACCTCAGGGACCCGCTCTGGTGGCCTCAGGAAAGGCCAGTCCCCATGCGAGTTGCTCGGGGCCTCTCGGGATTCCTCTCCCGTCGATGCCGGGGCCTAAGACCTTGTGTGGAGTCGGTGCCGGAACCTGAGGATTCCTCTCCAGTGCTGACATGGATCTTGGGGTACTTCTGGAGTCTCCCCAGGGGAGTCAGTCCTCGTCTCGAGTGGGGGCATGCACGTGCGCTTTCCTCCCGAGCTGTAGCAGCAGTGTCAGCGCTTCCCTTCGCGTGGATCAAGGGATCTGTGGCTTTCCCTCGAGGCTTTCCCACGAGGCTTTTCCCACGAGGCTTTCCCACAGGGCTGTCCCACGTGCCACCTTGGTGTGCGTCGATCCTCGACTTGAAAGTCGAGGCAGTGCAGGGAAAACAGTTTCCCTGGAATGGACTGAGACATCTGGCAGGACTCTGGGATATGTGGCATCGACCCTGGAGTTCGTCTCGACCTTTCCTGTGGAGAGCGCCTCCTCTTGAGATGCGACGGAACGCCGGGAATTTTTTTCCGACCACGCAGGGAAAGGATCCCTCCTCTCGAGCTAGGAGGCGGAAACGGGGCTCCTCTGGATGTGGGCGGGACTCTCGTGCTTCCTCTCGAGTGGAGACCGGTTATGTCGGAGGAACTTCTTGAGTTGCAGCTAAGGGTGTGAAGGACCCTTTGGAAGTTCCAGAGTTTAGGTGTGATTAGCCTCGAGGACGCCTCAGCGGAAATGGGCCTCATCTCGCCTGGAGGGCAGAACCTCCTGGATTTTCTCGAGTTGCGGCAGGTGCTCTCGACTTACGACGGGAACCTCAGGGACCCGCTGCTGGTGGCGTCAGGAAAGGCCAGTCCCCATGCGAGTTGCTCGAGGCCCTCTCGGGATTCCTCTCCCGTCGATGCAGGGGCCTAAGATCTTGTGTGGAGTCGGTGCCGGAACCTGAGGATTCCTCTCCAGTGCTGACATGGATCTTGGGGTACTTCTGGAGTCTCCCAGGGGAGTCAGTCCTCGTCTCGAGTGGGGGCATGCACGTGCGCTTTCCTACCCGAGCTGTAGCAGCAGTGTCGCGCTTCCCTTCGTGTGGATCAAGGGATCTGTGGCTTTCCTCAGCTCCCAGAGGCTTTCCCACGAGGCTTTCCCACAGTGCTGTCCCACGTGCCACCGTGGTGTGAGTCCAACCTCCGGCTTAGAAAGTCGGGACAGTGCAGGGAAAACAGGTTTCCCTGGAATGGACTGAGACATCTGGGGGACTCTGGGAATGGTGGCACGAACCCTGGAGTTCCTCTCGACCTTTCCTGTGGAGAGCGCCTCCTCTTGAGATGCGACAGGGAACGCCGGGAATTCTTTCCCGACCACGCAGGGAAAGGATCCCTACTCTCGAGCTAGAGGCGGAAACGGGGTCTCTGCTGGATGTGGGCGGGACTCTCGTGCTTCCTCTCGAGTCGAGACGCGGTATTTGTCGAGGAACTTCTTGAGTTGCAGTAAAGGAGTGAAAGGACCCTTTGGAAGTTCCAGATGTTAGATGCGATTAGCCTCCGAGACGCCTCAGCGGAAATGGGCCTCATCTCGCCTGGAGGGGAGAACCTCCTGGATTTTCTCGAGTTGCGGCCAGGTGCTCTCGACTTACGACTGGGGACCTCAGGGACCCGCTCTGGTGGCCTCAGGAAAGGCCAGTCCCCATGCGAGTTGCTCGGGGGCCTCTCGGGATTCCTCTCCCGTCGAATGCGGGGCCTAAGACCTTGTGTGGAGATCGGTGCCGGAACCTGAGGATTCCTCTCCAGTGCTGACATGGATCTTGGGGTACTTCTGGAGTCTCCCCAGGGAGTCAGTCCTCGTCTCGAGTGGGGCATGCAAGTGCGCTTTCCTCCCGAGCTGTAGCAGCAGTGTCACGCTTCCCTTCGCGTGGATCAAGGGATCAGGGGCTTTCCCTCGAGGCTTTCCCATGAGGCTTTCCCACGAGGCTTTCCCACAGGGCTGTCCCACGTGCCACCGTGGTGTGAGTCGATCCTCGGCTTGAAAGTCGAGGCAGTGTAGGGAAAACAGGTTTCCCTGGAATGGACTGAGACATCTGGGGGACTCTGGAATGTGGCACGACCCTGGAGTTCCTCTCGCCTTTCCTGTGGAGAGCGTATTGAATTGCGACGGGAAAGGCCGGGAATTTTTCCCGACCACGCAGGGAAAG
>NW_017213429.1:0-15635 GCF_001704415.2 Capra hircus | reverse complement strand
TAAAAACCGTTGATAAAGTGAAAAGATCTCCTCCAGATAACAAAAAGATCCTGACCCAGAATTTACTGCGGGTCGAGGAAGTGTTTTATGTTTTTTTTCACAGGGTGCAGATTCGTCAATTTGGATCCCGGACAGACTGATTCGCCACAAAAGAAAAAGGGAACTTCTCTGCCGCCACCGCCGCGGGAAACAGCCGCACCGAAAGCCAAGGCGGGGCCAGCCTTACTGACTGATGGGACCTAGTGCTCCGCCAGCGTCCATCTGCGAAACTATGGATAGAGACTTGATGGGAAAAGGAGATGTATGGGAACTGTAAACTATTTGCTCAAATTTTCGTGTAGCTTGGCAGCCACGCGCGATGGCAGAAGGAGGCAAAAGAAACATCAAGATCCCGGCGGGACTAACAGCTGCTGCAGCGCAAACTCCAACCAGAAAATGACTCTATTTACTCTATTTTGGCTTGTCTATCCTCTCCTTATGTTCTTCTTTTCACCAATGATTCCAGAAAACTTAACGTACCTAATGTAGCAACTTGTGAACCATGGATGTTTTCATCTTGTTTAACTCCTCAAAGTAATGTATGCTCTTTTGTGGTTTTAAAGATGTCCTGTAACTGTAACAACTTATTGATATGATAATTATGTTCTTGCTGTGTTACAACAACTGTTATTGTTACTATGACAGCAATCATTGACTCAACAAGTGTAAATGCCCAATATGTTAAAAAAATCAAGTTTTAGGTGTTTTGGAACAGCTCAGATATTAGTTTAGACTTAGGGAAACTTCATAATCAGATTCAGACCTTGGAACACTCCGATTAGATTTTACCACCGCAGGAGAAGCCAATGACTTTCTCCACACTTTCTCTAACTTCATTTCTGGAAAGACTATTCTGTCAACTGTTTATAATCTTGCTCCTCGTAATCATTCTTCCCTGTATTGTCTAGATTCTTCAGCAGAACATTTGGAATCTCGCGATCGAACTGCACCTGATTTTAAAATTAATTAATTAATTAATTAAAATGGAAAAGGGTGAGATGCCGGGAGCCAGTGTGAGGAAGCCCGCCCATGACAAGGTCATGAGGAAGGAAGCTGACATACACAAGGCGTGCTCAGACTTCAGGGACCCCTCTGGAAATTCCTAAGCATGTACCCCAACAAAAATCTGCCGGCTTTTGTGCTCTGCTTTTCCACTCTTTTGACATTTTCTGGAAAAAGTCAATTCAGGGCTTCAGTCTTCTGCATTTGAAAGAGTGTTTCAATCTAAAAACCCCTCTGATGGCTTTCTAGCCTGCCTGCAGGACTCATACAGCTGCGCATGTGATTGTTTGAGGCCTGCTGACCGCAGGAGGCAAAGGAAGCTTAAAACATCCTAGGAATGTAGGGGCTTCTGAAGAGTCTAAATCTTTAGAATAGGACTGATGAAAAGTTTCATTTGTTGAGTCAATGCTTGCTGCCAAATTTTCATATCCTTTATTTTTAGATATAGTTGGCGTATAGAAAAACAAGTAGTAGACCTGGTATTAGCAACATTAGATCTTTGAGTTAAGTACCTCTTTGTTATATCCCACGGCACGTTTGTTCTATAGAGATGTAACTTTAATGCTTTAAGGAGATGCAGACTAAAAAAAAAAAAACACACTTCAGGGGAAACAAAATTAACATTCATTAAGGAAGAGAGCCAAAAAGTGTTAACAAGCCTCTTGGCCAGAAGATAATGTAAATCACCTGAGACCTTTTGTATACAAAATGATATACAGAAAGAATCTGGGTTGCGAACGCTACATAATTTTGTGTTACCATTGATCTCTGTGTATCAAAGGCCTTCTGAACAATAAGGGAGGGGGGCCAGTTTCTCGGGGCCAGCTTCTCGAACTAGTCTCTCGCCTGGTTTCTTGGACTCTGGCTCCCCCCGTGATTTTCTCTATCTTTTCTTCTCTCCCTTCCCTCTCTCTGCTCTTTAACTTCAGGCTGGAATCTCCACCTGGGGCGCGGAGGCTCGCCAGGTTACTTACTTGCCCTGGCTGTTAAGACCGCAGCACGAAAGGAAGCTTAAGGCGAGGCACCCTTAGATACTAGAGCGGGCGCCGGTGTCCCAAAGTAAGATCGGTGCAAATTCCTTGTCCTGGAATTTTATTGGCCTTCCCCCGTACACCAAGCTATTCAGCGCCTCTTCCTCCACTTAATTCTTCCTACTACACTACAGTTTCTTAATCTAATCTTATATTAATAAATAAAGAAGTCTTACCATGCCAACACCGTCCACCCTTAGAATTCCCTGGATCCACCGGGCTGGACGCCGGCACCGGTCGAGTGTATGAAGGGATCTGTGGTTCTCCCTCCAGGCTTTCCCACGTGGCTTTCCCAGGAGGCATTCCCACAGGGCTGTCCCACGTGCCACCGTGGTGTGAGTCGATCCTCGGCGTGAAAGTCGAGGCAGTGCAGGGAAACAGGTTCCTCTGAATTGGACTGAGACATCTGGGGGACTCTTGGAATGATGGCACGACACTGGAGTTCCTCTCGCCTTTCCTGTCGAGAGCGCCTCCTCTTGAGATGCATCGGGAACGCCAGGAAATCTTTCCCGAGGAGGCGGGGAAAGGATGCCTCATCTCGAGGTACGAGGGGGAAATGGGGCTCCTCTCTATGTGGGCGCAATCCTCGTGTTTTCCTCTTGGGTGGGAACGGGTATGTCGGGGAACATCTTGAGTTGCAGCAAGGGTGTGAAGGACCCTTTGGACGTTCCAGAATTTCGCTGTGATTAGCCTCGATATGCCCTTCAATGGAAACGGGCCTCATCTCGGCCTGGAGGGGAAAACCTCCTGGATTTTCTTGAGTTGCGGGCAGGTGCTCTCTACTTACGACGGGGACCTCAGGGACCCGATCTGGTGGCCTAAGGAAAGGGCCAGTCCCCATGCGAGCTGCTAGGGGGCCTTCTTGGGATTCCTCTCCCGTTGATGCCGGGGCTAAGACCTTGTGTCGAGTCAGTGCCAGAACCTGAGGATTCCTCTCCAGTGCTGACATTTATCTGAGGGTACTTCTGGAGTCTCCACGGGGGAGTTTAGTCCTCGGCTCGAGTCAGGGAATGCACGAGCGCTTTCCTCCCGAGCTGTAGTAGCAGAGTCACGCTTCCCGTCGCATGGATCAAGGGATCTGTGGCTTTCCCTCCAAGACTTTTTCCACGAGGCTTTCCCTCGAGGCTTTCCCACAGGGCTGTCCCACATGCCACTGTGGAGTGAATCGATCCTCGGCGTGAAGTCGAGCAGTGCAGGGAAAACAGGTTCCTCTGGAAAGGACTGAGACATCTGGGGGACTCTGGGAATGGTGGTACGACCCTGGAGTTCCTCTCGCCTTTCCTGTGGAAAGGGTCTTCTCTTGAGAATGGACAGGAACGCTGGGAATTCTTTCCGGACCACGCAGGGAAAGGATCCCTCATCTCGAGCTACAAGGCAGAAACGGGGCTCCTCTGGATGTCGGCGGGACCCTCATGCTTCCTCTGGAGTGGAGACGGGTATGTTGGGGAACTTCTTGAGTTGCAGCAAGGGTGTGAAGGACTCTTTGGAATTTCCAGAGGTTAGATGTGAATAGCCTCGAGACGCCTCAGCGGAAATGGGCCTAATTTCGACTGGAGGGGAGAACCTCCTGGATTTTCTCGAGTTGCGGCAGGTGCTCTCGACTTATGACGGGGCCCTCCCGGGACCCGTATGGTGTCATCAGGAAAGGCCAGTCCCCATGCGAGTTGCTAGGGGACACTCCGGATTTCTCTCCCGTCGATGCTGGGGCCTAACACCTTGTGTGGAGTCGGGGCCGGAGCCTGAGGATGCCTCTGCAGTGCTGACATGGATCTTGAGGTACTTCTGCAGTCTCCACAGGGGAGACAGTCCTCAGTCTCGAGTGGCTCATGCACCTGCACTTTCCTTCCGAGCTGTAGCAGCAGTGTCATGCTTCCCTTCGCGTGGATCAAGGGATCTGTGGATTTCCCTCCAGGCTTTCCCACGAGGCTTTCCCACGATGCTTTCCCACAGGGCTGTCCCAAGTGCCACCCGTGGTGGGAGTCGATCCTCGGCGTCAAAGCCGAGGCATTGCAGGGAAAACAGGTTCCTCTGAATGAAATGAGGCATCTGAGGGCCTCTTGGAATGGTGACACGACCCTGGAATTCCTCTCGCATTTCCTGTGGAGAGTGCCTCCTCTTGAGATGCGATGGAATGCCGGAAATTCTTTCCCGAACAAGCAGGGAAAGGATCCCTCATGTCCAGCTGCGAGGCGGAAACGGGCTCCTCTGGAAGCGGGGCTGGGACCCTCGTGCTTCCTCCTCGAGTGGAGACGGGTATGTCGGAGAACTTCTTGACTTGCAACTAGGTTGTGAAGGACACTTTCGACATTCCAGAGGTTAGTTGTTCTTAGCCTCGAGACGCCTGAGCGGAAATGGGCCTCATCTCGCCTGGAGGGGAGAACCTCTTGGATTTTCTCGAGTTGCGGCAGGTGCTCTCGAGTTACAACGGAGACCTCAGGGACCCGCTCTGGTGACCTCAGGAAAGGCCAGTCCCCATGCGAGTTGCTACAGGGCCTCTCAGGATTCCTCTCCCTTCGATGCCGGGGCCAAAGACCTTGTGTGGAGTCGGGGCCGGAACCTGAGGATTCCTCTCCAGTACTGACATGGATCTTGGGCGTAATTCTGGAGTCTCCCAAGGGGTGTCAGTCCCTCGTCTCGAGTAGGGGCATGCACGTGCGCTTTCCTCCCGAGCTATAACAGCAGTGTCACGCTTCCCGTCTCGTGGATCAAGGGATCTGTGGTTTCCCTCGAGTCTTTCCCGTGGGGCTTTCCCACAGTGCTATTCCACGTGCCACCATTGTGTGAGTCGATCCTGCGGCGTTAAAGTCGAAGCAGTGCAGAGAAAACAGGAACCTCCTTCCCCACAGTAGGGGGTACACTGTCCCCTTGGGCGGGTTTCTCCAGGGCACTCGCGCTGGAGGGTTGCCAGTGGAGTTGCGGGCCTCAGGCTCCACATGAGCAAAGCCCCAAATGGCATTAGCTGTCAGTCCAGAGGCTGGCCCCTCAGGTCTCTGGCTGGAGCCTTGGGCTCCAGGCAACTCACAGCCCTCGGGGGTGGCGCTCTGGGACTGCTGTAGGGAAAGGATGCCAAGAGCCCATCGGAGGAGTTGGGGAGGGGGCAGGGGGGAAACGGAGGCGAGGACAGCGAGGGATCTAGGTGGAGGCGCTGGAGAGAGCGTCCGGTGTCCTGGAATGCCTTGGATGACCCAGCGGGGAACAGTCAAGGCCCAGGGACTTGTGGAATGTGAAAAGGCGGGGAAACCCCAGAGCAAGGGCAGGCTGGGGAAGGGGGGCGTGGGCGGCCAGTTCAAAGGGACCTAGGGGCGTTTCCTAGGTGGTGAGCTCCCTTGGCACTGCTGAGGGCCCCTGATTGATCCACCCTGGGTTGATCCCACCCCCCTCGGCGAGGCAGGGCCACAAACCAAAAGCCCCCGAAGTGCCCGCCCCACCCCGACGAGGATCTTGGCAGTCCGGGCCACAGCCATGCCCGGGAAAAGCCCACTCGCTCCACGGGACTCCGTCCAGGGTCTCTGCTTGGAAAGAGGCCAGGGGCGGCACCCTCCATCTACCCACCCAAACCCTATTGACGTCAATGGGGGCGGAGCCGCCTCCCGCTCTCCAGAGTCCTGAGCTGCTTGGTCCCCGCCCACTCGGCCAGCAGTCTGCAGCGTGCCCGTGTGCCTCTCCCACCATGGCTTTGTCCGGCTCCTCCAGCACCTCAAGCGGTACGTTTGCCCTCGGTCCCTGGGGTCGGATCACGTCTCAGGGGATTTGCGGGTGGCCCGGGCAAAGGCTCCTCGGCCAACGTGTCGACCCCCCCCCCGTCCGAGTACGGTGGGGACCCATCTCCCGGGCCCGGGGTTCCTAGGCGTCAGGTGTGCCCAAAGTCGGAGGGCGTGGCATCGTTCGTTCATCTTGCTCCTTTGGCACACACATGGCTTCTCCGTTCTCTTTCTGGGAAGACAGTGTTGTTTCAGGGGGCGCGCTGAGGGGGCGTGGGCCGGGGTTGGGAGGTGGTTGGAGCGGGTGCTGTTTTGGGATGAGGCCCTTTATCCTCACATCTTCCTGTGGGAATGGGAGTCGGGGAGCTCTGTGGCCTTGCTGCCTTCAGTGGTTTCCTCTGCACAGGGGCCTAGTGGCTTCTGCCTTCTGTCAGGCGTTACCGGGTTTGGGCTTCGCTTTGGGGGCGTTGGCCTTTGCCTTGGCCTGGGCCTTGGCCTTGCCCTTGGCGTTGCCCTTGCCCTTGCCCTTGGACTTGGCCTTACCTTGCCCTTGGGCCTTGAACTTGACCTGACTTGAACCTTGGACCTTGACCGACCTTGAACTTGACCTTCACCTTGAACTTGAACTTGACCCTGACCTTGAACTTGAACTTGACCTTGAACTTGAACTTGACCTTGACCTTGACCAACAACGGTAGACCTCCAGATTTGCTCAGAGCACCGGAGGTCCTGAGGTAGGGCCCTGTATCTCCCCTTCCCTTTGTGATCATTGCAAAGACATTCCTAGCTGATAGCCCATGAAGAAGCCAGCAGTGGGAGTGTGTTTGACACGACTGTGCGCCTTCCTGGCCTCAACTCCACAAGGGCCTTACCTCTCGAAGTAGGCCCCATGTCCCCTTGGGGAGGGTGTCATGCCTCTTTTCTCCTCACTGCCAAAGGGTGGAGCCAAGCTCGCTCTGTCAGAGGTACAAAAACAGCAAATGAATGGATTTTCAACCTCTTGCTAGGCTGCACACTTTCAGGGCCCACTTTACTGAAACAGGTGCTCTGTGGCCCCGTGGTTGGGTATGCAGGTTCACAAACAGGGTGAGATCCTGTGCAAGCCAAGAATTTTCCTGAAAGACCTAGGCTCACTAGAGCTCTCCTCCAGAGCAAAGGGGATAGAGGGGATGTATGGAGGAGTCTTTGCCTTTCCCTGTGAGTGTGGGGCTACTCCCTACGGCCCCAAGCTCAGGGATAACTGCCTCTAAGAAAGGAATGGCAAGAAGCGCTATTCTTGGAGGTTGGGACAGGGAGTTCGCAGCATGTGGGGAAAGAAAGACTTCTTCGGGGAAGAAGAGGCAACCACTGCGGGTGTGTTTGCAAGCCTCTATTTGGAAAGGAACAGGTTTGCTTATACAACTCAAGACACCCCGCACTGGTGGCCTCCGGAAAGGCCAGTCCCCATGCGAGTTCCTGGGGGCCTCTCGGATTCCTCTCCCGTCGATGCGGGGCCTAAGACCTTGTGTGGAGTCGGTGCCGGAACCTGAGGTTGCTCTCCTGTGCTGACATGGATCTTGGGTACTTCTGGAGTCTCCCCAGGGGAGTCAGTCCTGTCTCGAGTGGGGGCATGCATGTGCGCTTTCCCCCGAGCTGTAGCACCAGTGGCACGCTTCCCGTCGAGTGGATCAAGGATCTGTGGCTTTCCCTCGAGGCTTTCCCACGAGCTTTCCCACAGCTTCCCACGAGGCTTTAGCACAGGGCTGTCCCATGCCACCGTGGTGTGAGTCGATCCTCGGCTTGAAAGTCGAGGCAGTGCAGGGAAAACAGGTTCCCTGGAATGGACTGAGACATCTTGGGGGACTCGGGAATGGTGGCACGACCCTGGAGTTCCTCTCGCCTTTCCTCCTGGAAGCGCCTCCTCTTGAGATGCGACGGGAACGCGGGAATTCTTTCCGACCACGCAGGGAAAGGATCACTCCTCTCGAGCTAGGAGGCAGAAACGGGGCTCCTCTGGATGTGGGCGGATTCTCGTGCTTCCTCTCGAGTGGAGACGGGTATGTCGGGGAACTTCTTGAGTTGCAACAAGGGTGTGAAGGACCTTTTGGAATTCAGAGTTTAGGTGTGATTAGCCTCGATACGGGTCAGCGGAAATGGGCCTCATCTCGCCTGGAGGGGAGAACCTCCTGGATTTCTCAACTTGCGGCAGGTGCTCTCGACTTACGACGGGACGTCAGGGTCCCCCTCTGGTGCCTCAGGAAAGGCCAGTCCCCATGCGAGTAGCTCGGGGTCCTCTCGGGATTCCTCTCCCGTCGATGCCGGGGCCTAAGACCTTGTGTGGAGTCGGTGCCGGAAACTGAGGTTTCCTCTCCAGTGCTGACATGGATCTTGGGCTACTTCTAGAGTCTCCCCAGGGGAGTCAGTCCTCGTCTCGAGTGGGGACATGCACGTGCGCTTTCCTCCCGAGCTGTAGCAGAAGTGGCACGCTTCCCGTCGAGTGGATCAAGGGATCTGTGGCTTTCCCTCGAGTCTTTCCCATGAGGCTTTCCCACAGGGCTTTTCCACGTGCCACCATGGTGTGAGTCGATCCTCAGCGTGAAAGTCGAACCAGTGCAGGGAAAACAGGTACCTCCTTCCCCACAGTAGGAGGTACACGTGTCCCCTTGGGCGGGTATCTCCAGGGCACTAACGCTGGGGGGTTCCCCGCGGAAGTGCGGGCCTTAGGCTCCACGTGAGAAAAGCCCCAAATGGCATTAGCTGCCAGTCCAGACGCTGGCCCCTCAGGGCTCTGGCCGGAGCCTTGGGCTCCAGGCAGCTCAAAGCCCTCGGGGGTGGCGCTCTGGGACTGCTGTAGGGAAATGACGCCAAGAGCCCACGGAGGAGTTGGGGAGGGGGCAGGGGGGAAACGGAGGCGAGGACAGCGAGGGATCTAGGTGGAGGCACTGGAGAGAGCGTCCGGTGTCCCGGAATGCCTCGGAGGAGACAGCGGGGGACAGTCGAGGCCCAGGGACCTGTGGAATGTGAAAAGGCGGGAAACCCCAGAGCAAGGCAGGCTGGGGAAGGGGGCGCTGGTGGCCAATTCAAAGGGACCTAGGGGCGTTTCCTGGGCGGTGAGCTCCCTTGGCACTGCTGAGGGCCCCTGATTGATCCACCCGGGGTTGATCCCACCCCCCGCTGCGAGGGAGGGCCACAAACCAAAGCCCCCGAACTGCCCGCCCACCCCAACGGGGATCTTGGCGGTCCGGGGCACAGTTGTGCCCGGGAAAAGCCCACTCGCTCCACGGGACTCCGTCCAGGGTCTCTGCTTGGAAAGAGGCCAGGGGCGGCACCCTCCATCTACCCACCCAAACCCTATTGACGTCAATGGGGGCGGAGCCGTCTCCTGCTCTCCAGAGCCCTGAGCTGCTGGGTCCCAGCCCACTCGGCCAGCAGTCTGCAGCGTGCCCGTGTGCCTCTCCCAACATGGCTTCGTCCAGCTCCTCCAGCACCTCAAGCGGTACATTTGCCCTCGGTCCCTGGGTCGGATCACGTCTCAGGGGATTTGCGGGTGGCCCGGGCAAGGGCTGTCGGCCAACGTGTCGACCCCCCCTCCACCCGAGAATGTCGGGGACCCTTCGGCCGGGCCCGGCGTTCCGAGGCGTCAGGTGTGCCCAAGGTCGGAGGGCGTGGTATCGTTCGTTCATCTTGCTCCTTTGGCACACACATGGCTATCTCCCTTCTCTTTTCTGGGAAGACAGTGTTGTTTTCAGGGGGCGTGCTGCGGGAGGAGGGGGCCGGGTTTGGGGGTTGGTGGGAGCGGGGTGCTGTGCTGGGATGAAGCCCTTTATCCTCACATCTTCCTGTGGGAATGGGAGTCCTGGGATCTCTGTGGCCTTGCTGCCTTCAGTGGCTTCCTCTGCACAGGGGCCTAGTGGCTTCTGCCTTCTGTCAGGCGTTACGGGGTTTGGGCTTCGCTTTGGTGGCCTAGGCCTTTGCCTTGGCCTGGGCCTTGGCCTTGCCCTTGGCGTTGCCCTTGCCCTTGCCTTGGCCGTGGGCTAGGCCTTGCCTTGCCTTTGCCCTTGAACTTGAACTTGACCTTGGACCTTGACCTTGAACTTGGACCTTGAACTTGAACTTGACCTTGAATGGAACTTGACCTTGAACTTGAACTTGACCGTGAACCTTGAACTTGAACTTGACCGTGAACTTGAACTTGAACAGGACCTTTGAACTTGAACTTGAACGAACTTGACCTTGAACTTGAAGTTGACCTTGAACTTGAACTTGACCTTGAACTTGTAAACTTGACCTTGAACTTGAACTTGACTGACTTGAACTTGAATTTGAACTTGACCTTGACGACTTGAACCTTCCTGAACTTGAACTTGAACTTGACCTGACCTTGACCTTGACCTTGAACTTGAACGTGAACTTGACCTTGAAACTAAAACTTGACCTTGAACTTGCACTTGACTGTGAACTTGAACTTGAATTTGACCTTGACCTTGACCTTGAACGCGACCTTGACCTTGACCAACAACGGGAGACCTCGAGATTTGCTCAGAGCACCGGAGGTCCAGAGGCAGGGCCCTGTATCTCCCCTTCCCTTTGTGATCATTGCAAAGACATTCCTAGCTGATAGCGGGAGTTGCCCATGAAGAAGCAAGCAGTGGGAGTGTGTTTGACACGACTGTGTGCCTGTCCTGGCCTCAACTCCACAAGGGGCCTTTCCTCTCGAAGTAGGCCCCATGTCCCCTTGGGGAGGGTGTCATGCCTCTTTTCTCCTCACTGCCAAAGGGTGGAGCCAAGCTCGCTCTGTCAGAGGTACAAAAACAGCAATTGAATGGATTTTCAAGCTCTTGCTAGGCTGCACCCTTTCAGGGCCCACTTTACTGAAACAGGTGCTCTGTGGCCCCTGGTTGGGTATGCAGGTTCGACAAACAGGGTGAGATCCTGTCCAAGCCAAGAATTTTCCTGAAAGACCTAGGCTCACTAGAGCTCTCCTCCAGAGCAAAGGGGATAGAGGAGATGTATGGAGGAGTCTTTGCCTTTCCCTGTGAGTGTGGGGCTACTCCCTACGGCCCCAAGCTCAGGGATAACTGCCTCTAAGAAAGGAATGGCAAGAAGCGCTATTCTTGGAGGTTGGGACAGGGAGTTCGCAGCATGTGGGGAAAGAAAGACTTCTTCGGGGAAGAAGAGGCAACCACCGGGGGTGTGTTTGCAAGCCTCTATTTGGAAGGAACAGGGTTTGCTTATACAACTCAAGACCTCCAGATCTGCTCAGAGGACTGAAGTTCCAGAGACAGGGCCATGTATCTCCCCTTCCCTTTGAGATCCTTGCAAAGACATTCCTAGCAGATCGTGGGAGTGCCCATGAAGAAGCAAGCAGCGGGAGTGTGCTTGACATCACTGGCTGCCTACCTGGGCTCAGCTCCTCAAGGGGCCTTTCTCTCCTGGTAGGCCCTATGTCCCCTTTGGGAGAGGGTGGTGCCCTCTTCCCTCCACACTGCCAAAGGGTGGAGGTGGAGCAAACTCGTTCTCTCCGAGGTAAAAAAAAAAGACAAATTGGATGGATTTTTAAGCTCTTGCTATGCTGCACCCCTCCAGGACCCGCTTGAGCAAAACAGGTGCCCTGTGGCCCCTAGGTCGGGTATGCAGGTTCACACACCGGGTGTGATCCCGTCAAAGCCAAGAATTTTCCTGACAGACCTAGGCTCACTAAAGCTCTCCTCCAGAGGAAAGGGGACAGAAAAGACGTGTGTGTGGAGGTGGCTCTGCCTTTCCAGGTCCCAATCTCAGGGATAACTGCCCCTAAGAAAGGAACTGCTGCTGCTGCTGCTGCTAAGTTGCTTCAGTCGTGTTCGACTCTGTGCGACGCCATAGACGGTAGCCCACTAGGCTCCCCCGTCCCTGGGATTCTCCAGGCAAGGACAGTAAGTGGGTTGCCATTGCCTTCTCCAATGCATGAAAGTGAAAATGAAAGTGCAGTCGCTCAGTCGTGTCCGACCCTCAGCGACCCCACAGGACTGCAGCCTACCAGGCTTCTCCGTCCATAGGATTTTCTGAAAGGAACTGCAAGAAGCGCTTTTCCAGGAGGCTGGGAAAGGGAGTTCGCAGGATGTGGGGAAAGAGAGCCTCCTTCGGGGAAGAATAGGCGGCCACTTGTTTTGTGTTGCAAACCTCTATTTGGAAGGAACAGGTTAGCTTATACAAAGGGAGACCTCCAGATCTGCTCAGAGGACCGAAGTTGCAGAGGCAGGTCGGTGTATTTTCCCTTCACTTTGCGATCCTTGCAAAGACATTCCTTGCTGATAGATGATTCAGCAAGGGCCTTTGAGACTGTTGTTTTCTTTCCTAGGTTCAAAGATTCCTTCAGTTCCTAATATAGATATCCTAGAAATTATGTGACATCCGTGAAAATCTGATATGTCCTGGTCAAATGCTGTCAGTTATAATTCCAGTTATCATATTAAAGCATTTCAAGTCGCAGCAGTGACCAGATTACATTGTCAATTTCTATTTAATCAGGTTTTAACCATGTCCTCTATGGTTTCACACTGATGCCTTTGCAGAAATACTGCTACTTCAAGATATATGGAATATACTTTTTTTAAGCTTACCGATAATTTGTTTGTTTGTTTGTTTGTCTTCTGGTAAGCTGGCACCAGATGGAATTTAGTCTCCTCTCTAGGTTAAGAGAACAAAGTTTTCTTAGAATGCAATTTTTGATAACAGACTATGAGTTTCTTTACCTTTCCTTGATTTATAATTGTTTTCATCATCTGTTTTTTTACTTCGGTAAAGTAAATAAGCCTTATTTAAGATTTTGGTACATGTAGGATGGACTAAGCTTTCCCCACTCTTGCAAGTTCCCTTAACCCTTCAGATTCTTCTCGTGGGACCAAGATCTCACTTTCCTCCAGAGGGACAATCCAAGCTTTTTTATTAGTTGATCTGCCCCTGACATCAGAGTCCATTTGAGCACGAGTTGGCCTATAATTTAGGCATGAAACTATGACTACATAAAGAAAAGGTGACTTTATGATTCAGGGATGGCCATGATATGCCTTGCACTTCAGAGAAAATGGGTTAAAATGATTTTTTTTTTCTTCAAAACACCTAGTCATTAGGTCAGTTTTCATTCCAATCCCAAAGAAAGGCAATGACAAAGAATATTCAAGCTGCTGCACAATTGCACTCATCTCACACACTAGTAAAATAATGCTCAAAATTCTCCAAGTTCACATGAACTGTGAACTTCCAAATGTTCAAGAGGGATTTAAAAAATGCAGCGAAACCAGAGATCAAACTGCCAACATCCACTGGATCATTCAAAAAGCAAGAGAGTTCCAGAAAAAAAAACACATCTATTTCTGCTTTATTGACTATGCCAAAGCCTTTGACTGTGTGGATCACAATAAACTGGGAAAAATTCTGAAAGAGATGGGAATACCAGACCACCTGACCTGTCTCTTGAGAAACCTGTATGCAGGTCAGGAAGAAACAGTTCGAACTGGACATGGAACAACAGACTGGTGCTAAATAGGAAAAGGAATATGTCAAGGCTGCATATTGTCACCCTGCTTATTTAACTTATATGCAGAGTACATCATGAGAAACACTGGGCTGGAGGAAGCACACGCTGGAATCCAGTTTGCTGGGAGAAATATCAATAATCTCAGATATGCAGATGACACCACCCTTATGGCAGAAAGTGAAGAAGAACTAAAGAGTCTCCTGATGAAAGTGAAAGAGGAGAGTGAAAAAGTTAGCTTAAAGCTCAGCATTCAGAAAAGTAAAATCATTGCATCCAGTCTCATCACTTCATGGCAAATAGATGGGAAAACATTGGAAACAGCAGCAGACTATTTTGGGGGGCTTGGAAATCACTGCAGGTGATGGCTGCCTCCATGAACTTAAAACATATTTATGACTTGGAAGAAAAGTGATGACCAAACTAGACAGCGTAATAAAAAGCCGAGACATTGCTTTGCCAACAAAGATCCATCCAGTCAAGGCTATGGTTTTTCCATATGTCATGGATGGATATGAAAGATGTACTATAAAGAAAGTGACAGCTGAAAACTTGATGCTTTTGAACTGTGGTGTTGGAGAAGATGCTTGTAGGTCGCTTAGACTACAAGGAGACTCAACCACTCCATCCTAAAGGAAATCAGGTCTGAATATACATTGGAAGGACTAATACTGAACCTGAAACTCCAATACTTTGGCCACTTGATGTGAAGAGCTGACTCACTTGGAAGTTGCTTTGATTTGCCTGTGAGTGTGGGAGCCCTCCCTGGGCAAAGGGCCTCAGGGGTCATTGCCACTGAATCACGACCTCCAAGCAAGCGCATTCCAGCTGTGTGACATTCAGGAAGCAGGAGACTGGGAAAACTATCTTCCTTAGAGGAAGGAAAGTCATCCACAGAGAGTGTGTTTTCAGGCCTCTCTTTGCAGCAAGTGTTTTGCTTCTCAGACATCAGAGCTGCAGGCTTGCTCTGAGGGCCTCAATTGCAGAGTCAGGGCTGTGTGTCTCACTGCACTTTCCAAGCATTGCAGACACATTCCTAGGTTGGAGCAGTGCTTCCCATGAGAAAGAAGCCTCGGGAGTGTGTCTGAGCGGGTTGAGTGCCATGCTAGGGTCACCTAGTCGAGGGCACCTTGCACATCCAATGGGCCCCAGGCGAGTAGCTATGGACCGGCCCTTCGGTTGAGATATCCCAAAGCAGGGAACAAAGCTAGCTCTGTCAGAAGGAGGAAAACAGCAATGGGATGGATTTTCAAGCAGTTGCTAAGTCACACCACGTTATGGCTCCCCGGGAAAGAAATGCGAATTTTGGCCTCTAGGCCCAGTATCCAGATGTGTGGCACAGGATATTTTCCCCACAGGATCCAAGAATGTTCCAGACAGACCTAAGCTCACTAGCCTCTCTCCTGCAGAGGAAATGAAATATTGTTGCTGAACCACGAAAAGATGCTGGGATTCTTGGCTTATGGAGGAGACGAATTCAATCCAGGGCCAAGACGAGGCTTGATTGCTCAGAGCTTTTGTGCAATAGAGTTTTATTAAAGGATAAAGGAGATAGAGAAAGCTTCTGACAGAGACATCACAAGGGGCAGAAAGCGTACCCCCTTGCTAGTGTTAGTAATGGAGTTATATACTCTCCAATAAGTTATGACAACGAACAAAAGAATGTCTGGAGGTTGTAAAGACTCACTAGACCTACTCCCATAATTGACATTTTCAGATAAAGGATTAGCCAGAAGGTTTTTTCCAGAGACCGTCCTCAAGAAGGATGCATGATTGTTATATAATCCTAAGGAATGTAGAGGGGAAAACAGTTTGTCCTTCTCTTCCTCCTTGAGAATTCTAGAGCCCTCTCTCCTTGGGGACCCTTGAACTTCTTAGAAACCTGCCTTGGCAATGACTCTCTCAGAAACATGATTGAACAGCCGTTTGGAGCTTCCTTTGACTTTCCCTGGGAGGAGGGAGCCCTCCCTGAGCACAGGGCCTCAGGGGCCATGGCCAATGAAAAGAATCTCCCAGCAAGTGCTTTTCAGCCCTGTGTGACTCTCAGCCCACAGGAGGCTGAGAAAACTCTCTTCCTTGGAGGAAGGAAAAGGCAGCCCAAGAGTGTGTTTTCAGGCCTGTATCTTGCAGCAAGTGTTTGGCTTGTTAGACAGAAGACCTGCAGGCCTGTTCCAACAGACTCAATGCCAGAATCAGGGCCTTGTGTCTCCCTGCAGTTTCCTGGCCTTGCAAACACATTCCTAGGTGAGAGCAGTCCTGCCCCATGGGGAAGCAGGCTGCGGGAGTGTGTCTGAGGGCCAGGTGTCATGCTGGGGTCACCTGGTCGAGGGCACCTTGCACCTCCAATGGACCCCAGGCAAGGAGTTGCAG
>NW_017213428.1:0-15635 GCF_001704415.2 Capra hircus | reverse complement strand
TTGAACTTGAACTTAAACTTTGATCTTGAGCTTGAACTTGAACTTGACCTTGAACGTTGACCTTGAACTTCAACATTGACTCTTGACGCTTGACCTTGAACCTTGAACTTGAACCTTTTGACTGAGCTTCGAACCTTGACTGAACTTGACCTTGACCTTGGACCAACTTGACACAACGGAGACCTCGATGATTCTTGCCTCAGAGCCACCGGAGGTCCAGAAGGCAGGGCCCTGTATCTCCCCTTCCCTTTGTGATCATTGCAAAGACATTCCTAGCTGATAGCGGGAGTGCCCCTGAAGAAGCAAGCAGTGGGAGTGTGTTTGACACGACTGTGTGCCTTCCTGGCCTCAGCTCCACAAGGGCCTTTCCTCTCGAAGTAGGCCCCATGTCCCCTTGGGGAGGGTGTCATGCCTCTTTTCTCCTCACTGCCAAAGGGTGGAGCCAAGCTCGCTCTGTCAGAGGTACAAAAAACAGCAATTGAATGGATTTTCAAGCTCTTGCTAGGCTGCACCCTTTCAGGGCCCACTTTACTGAAACAGGTGCTCTGTGGCCCCTGGTTGGGTATGCAGGTTCACAAACAGGGTGAGATCCTGTCCAAGCCAAGAATTTTCCTGAAAGACCTAGGCTCACTAGAGCTCTCCTCCAGAGCAAAGGGGATAGAGGAGATGTATGGAGGAGTCTTTGCCTTTCCCTGTGAGTGTGGGGCTACTCCCTACGGCCCCAAGCTCAGGGATAACTGCCTCTAAGAAAGGAATGGCAAGAAGCGCTATTCTTGGAGGTTGGGACAGGGAGTTCGCAGCATGTGGGGAAAGAAAGACTTCTTCGGGGAAGAAGAGGCAACCACCGGGGGTGTGTTTGCAAGCCTCTATTTGGAAGGAACAGGTTTGCTTATACAACTCAAGACCTCCAGATCTGCTCAGAGGACTGAAGTTCCAGAGACAGGGCCATGTATCTCCCCTTCCCTTTGAGATCCTTGCAAAGACATTCCTAGCAGATCGTGGGAGTGCCCATGAAGAAGCAAGCAGCGGGAGTGTGCTTGACATCACTGGCTGCCTACCTGGGCTCAGCTCCTCAAGGGGCCTTTCTCTCCTGGTAGGCCCTATGTCCCCTTTGGGAGAGGGTGGTGCCCTCTTCCCTCCACACTGCCAAAGGGTGGAGGTGGAGCAAACTCGTTCTCTCCGAGGTAAAAAAAAAAAAAGACAAATTGGATGGATTTTTAAGCTCTTGCTATGCTGCACCCCTCCAGGACCCACTCGAGCAAAACAGGTGCCTGTGGCCCCTAGGTCGGGTATGCAGGTTCACACACCGGGTGGGATCCCGTCAAAGCCAAGAATTTTCCTGACAGACCTAGGCTCACTAGAGCTCTCCTCCAGAGGAAAGGGGACAGAAAAGACGTGTGTGTGGAGGTGGCTCTGCCTTTCCAGGTCCCAATCTCAGGGATAACTGCCCCTAAGAAAGGAACTGCTGCTGCTGCTGCTGCTGCTAAGTTGCTTCAGTCGTGTTCGACTCTGTGCGACGCCATAGACGGTAGCCCACTAGGCTCCCCCGTCCCTGGGATTCTCCAGGCAAGAACAGTAAGTGGGTTGCCATTGCCTTCTCCAATGCATGAAAGTGAAAATGAAAGTGCAGTCGCTCAGTCGTGTCCGACCCTCAGCGACCCCACGGACTGCAGCCTACCAGGCTTCTCCGTCCATAGGATTTTCTGAAAGGAACTGCAAGAAGCGCTTTTCCAGGAGGCTGGGAAAGGGAGTTCGCAGGATGTGGGGAAAGAGAGCCTCCTTCGGGGAAGAATAGGCGGCCACTTGTTTTGTGTTGCAAACCTCTATTTGGAAGGAACAGGTTAGCTTATACAAAGGGAGACCTCCAGATCTGCTCAGAGGACCAAAGTTGCAGAGGCAGGTCGGTGTATTTTCCCTTCACTTTGCGATCCTTGCAAAGACATTCCTTGCTGATAGATGATTCAGCAAGGGCCTTTGAGACTGTTGTTTTCTTTCCTAGGTTCAAAGATTCCTTCAGTTCCTAATATAGATATCCTAGAAATTATCTGACATCCGTGAAAATCTGATATGTCCTGGTCAAATGCTGTCAGTTATAATTCCAGTTATCATATTAAAGCATTTCAAGTCGCAGCAGTGACCAGATTACATTGTCAATTTCTATTTAATCAGGTTTTAACCATGTCCTCTATGGTTTCACACTGATGCCTTTGCAGAAATACTGCTACTTCAAGATATATGGAATATACTTTTTTTAAGCTTACCGATAATTTGTTTGTTTGTTTGTTTGTCTTCTGGTAAGCTGGTACCAGATGGAATTTAGTCTCCTCTCTAGGTTAAGAGAACAAAGTTTTCTTAGAATGCAATTTTTGATAACAGACTATGGATTTCTTTACCTTTCATTGATTTATAATTGTTTTCATCATCTGTTTTTTTACTTCGGTAAAGTAAATAAGCCTTATTTAAGATTTTGGTACATGTAGGATGGACTAAGCTTTCCCCACTCTTGCAAGTTCCCTTAACCCTTCAGATTCTTCTCGTGGGACCAAGATCTCACTTTCCTCCAGAGGGACAATCCAAGCTTTTTATTAGTTGATCTGCCCCTGACATCAGAGTCCATTTGAGCACGAGTTGGCCTATAATTTAGGCATGAAACTATGACTACATAAAGAAAAGGTGACTTTATGATTCAGGGATGGCCATGATATGCCTTGCACTTCAGAGAAAATGGGTTAAAATGATTTTTTTTTCTTCAAAACTGCACAGCCAGTTCTTTCAGCATATGCAATTGAAAACATCTAGTCATTAGGTCAGTTTTCATTCCAATCCCAAAGAAAGGCAATGACAAAGAATATTCAAGCTGCTGCACAATTGCACTCATCTCACACACTAGTAAAGTAATGCTCAAAATTCTCCAAGTTCACATGAACTGTGAACTTCCAAATGTTCAAGAGGGATTTAAAACATGCAGAGAAACCAGAGATCAAACTGCCAACATCCACTGGATCATTGAAAAAGCAAGAGAGTTCCAGAAAAAAAGACATCTATTTCTGCTTTATTGACTATGCCAAAGCCTTTGACTGTGTGGATCACAATAAACTGGGAAAAATTCTGAAAGAGATGGGAATACCAGACCACCTGACCTGTCTCTTGAGAAACCTGTATGCAGGTCAGGAAGAAACAGTTCGAACTGGACATGGAACAACAGACTGGTTCTAAATAGGAAAAGGAATATGTCAAGGCAGTGTATTGTCACCCTGCTTATTTAACTTATATGCAGAGTACATCATGAGAAACACTGGGCTGGAGGAAGCACACGCTGGAATCCAGATTGCTGGGAGAAATATCAAGAATCTCAGATATGCAGATGACACCACCCTTATGGCAGAAAGTGAAGAAGAACTAAAGAGTCTCCTGATGAAAGTGAAAGAGGAGAGTGAAAAAGTTAGCTTAAAGCTCAGCATTCAGAAAACTAAAATCATTGCATCCAGTCTCATCACTTCATGGCAAATAGATGGGAAAACATTGGAAACAGCAGCAGACTATTTTGGGGGGCTTGGAAATCACTGCAGGTGATGTCTGCCTCCATGAACTTAAAACGTATTTATGACTTGGAAGAAAAGTGATGACCAAACTAGACAGCATATTAAAAAGCCGAGACGTTGCTTTGCCAACAAAGATCCATCCAGTCAAGGCTATGGTTTTTCCATATGTCATGGATGGATATGAAAGATGTACTATAAAGAAAGTGACAGCTGAAAATTGGATGCTTTTGAACTGTGGTGTTGGAGAAGATGCTTGTAGGTCGCTTAGACTACAAGGAGACGCAACCACTCCATCCTAAAGGAAATCAGGTCTGAATATACATTGGAAGGACTAATACTGAACCTGAAACTCCAATACTTTGGCCACTTGATGTGAAGAGCTGACTCACTTGGAAGTTGCTTTGATTTGCCTGTGAGTGTGGGAGCCCTCCCTGGGCAAAGGGCCTCAGGGGTCATTGCCACTGAATCACGACCTCCAAGCAAGCGCATTCCAGCTGTGTGACATTCAGGAAGCAGGAGACTGGGAAAACTATCTTCCTTAGAGGAAGGAAAGTCATCCACAGAGAGTGTGTTTTCAGGCCTCTCTTTGCAGCAAGTGTTTTGCTTCTCAGACATCAGAGCTGCAGGCTTGCTCTGAGGGCCTCAATTGCAGAGTCAGGGCTGTGTGTCTCACTGCACTTTCCAAGCATTGCAGACACATTCCTAGGTTGGAGCAGTGCTTCCCATGAGAAAGAAGCCTCGGGAGTGTGTCTGAGCGGGCTGAGTGCCATGCTAGGGTCACCTAGTCGAGGGCACCTTGCACATCCAATGGGCCCCAGGCGAGTAGCTATGGACCGGCCCTTCGGTTGAGACATCCCAAAGCAGGGAACAAAGCTAGCTCTGTCAGAAGGAGGAAAACAGCAATGGGATGGATTTTCAAGCAGTTGCTAAGTCACACCACGTTAGGGCTCCCCGGGAAAGAAATGCGAATTTTGGCCTCTAGGCCCAGTATCCAGATGTGTGCACAGGATATTTTCCCCACAGGATTCAAGAATGTTCCAGACAGACCTAAGCTCACTAGCTCTCTCCTGCAGAGGAAATGAAATATTGTTGCTGAACCACGAAAAGATGCTGGGATTCTTGGCTTATGGAGGAGAAGAATTCAATCCAGGGCCCAAGACGAGGCTTGATTGCTCAGAGCTTTTGTGCAATAGAGTTTTATTAAAGGAGTAAAGGAGATAGAGAAAGCTTCTGACAGAGACATCACAAGGGGCAGAAAGCGTACCCCCTTGCTAGTGTTAGTAATGGAGTTATATACTCTCCAATAAGTTATGACAACGAACAAAAGAATGTCTGGAGGTTGTAAAGACTCACTAGACCTACTCCCATAATTGACATTTTAAGATAACAGGATTAGCCAGAAGGTTTTTTCCAGAGACCGTCCTCAAGAAGGATGCATGATTGTTATATAATCCTAAGGAATGTAGAGGGAAAAACAGTTTGTCCTTCCTTCCTCCTTGAGAATTCTAGACCCCTCTCTCCTTGGGGACCCTTGAACTTCTTATAAACCTGCCTTGGCAATGACTCTCTCAGAAACATGATTGAACAGCCGTTTGGAGCTTCCTTTGACTTTCCCTGGGAGGGAGGGAGCCCTCCCTGAGCACAGGGCCTCAGGGGCCATGGCCAATGAAAAATAATCTCCCAGCAAGTGCTTTTCAGCCCTGTGTGACTCTCAGCCCACAGGAGGCTGAGAAAACTCTCTTCCTTGGAGGAAGGAAAGGCAGCCCAAGAGTGTGTTTTCAGGCCTGTATCTTGCAGCAAGTGTTTGGCTTGTTAGACAGAAGACCTGCAGGCCTGTTCCAACAGACTCAATTGCCAGAATCAGGGCCTTGTGTCTCCCTGCAGTTTCCTGGCCTTGCAAACACATTCCTAGGTGAGAGCAGTCCTGCCCATGGGGAAGCAGGCTGCGGGAGTGTGTCTGAGGGGGCCAGGTGTCATGCTGGGGTCACCTGGTCGAGGGCACCTTGCACCTCCAATGGACCCCAGGCAAGGAGTTGCAGGCCACCACCTTGCTTCTGAAATCCCAAAATGGGGAGCAAAGCTCGCTCTGTCAGAGGGAAGAAAACAGCAACAGGATGGATTTTCAAGCAGTTGCTAGGCCTGTACTGCGTTAGGGCTCCAAGGAAGGAAAATGCGAATTTTAGCCCCTACGACTGGTATCCAGGTGGGCTCCCAGGATGATTTCCCCGCAGGATCCAAGAACGTTCCAGACAGACCTGGGCTCACTAGCTCCCTCCTGCAGAGGAAACATGAGAGAACAGCTGTTTGGAGGTTGCTTTGACTTCCCCTGGGAGGGTAGGATCCCTCCCTGGGTGCAGGGCCTCAGGGGCCATTGCCGCTGAGAAATGCCCTCTAAGCCAGACCTTTCCAGCCTTGTATGACTCAGCACGGAGGAGACTGGAAAAGCTCTCTTCCTTGGAGGAAGGAAAGGCAGCCCCAGAGAGTGTGTTTTCACACCTGTATCTTGCAGCAAGTGTTTGGCGTCTCAGACGTCAGACCTCCAGGCCTGCTCCAACGGCCTCAGTTCCAGAGTCAGGGCCGTGTGTCTCCCTGCATTTTCTGAGCCTTGGGAACACATTCCTAGGTCAGAACAGTCCTGCCCATGGGGAAGGAGGCTGCGGGAGTGTGTCTGAGGGGGTCGGGTGCCATGCTGGGGTCCAATAGACCCGGTACCTCCAATAGACCCCAGGACAACAGCGGTGGGGCTCCCCCTGGCTTCCGAAATGCCAAAGCGAGAAGCAAAGCTAGCTCTATCAGAAGGAAGAAAAGAGCAATCGGATGGATGTTCAGGCTGTTGCTGGGCCGCACCACTTCAGGGTCCCCCCCGAGAGGAACAGGCGCCCTGTGGCCCCTAGGTCCGATATGCAGGTTAACACACAGGGTGTGTCCCCATAGGAGCCAAGAATTTTCCTGACAGACCTAGGCTCACTAGAGCTCTCCTACAGGGCAAAAGGGGTAGAACAGACTGTGGATGTGACTCTGCCTTTCCCAGCGAGCATGGGGCCCTCCCTACGGCCCCGGGCTCCAGGGAAAATTGTCCCTGAAAAATGACCTCCAAGAAGCGCTTTTCCAGCAGGCTGGGATGCAGAGTTCACAGGATGCGGGGAAAGTGATCGTCCTTCAGGGAAGAAGAGGCAGCCACCCAGTGTGTGTTTGCAAGCCTGTATTTGGAAGAAACTGGTTAGCTCCTTCAAGGGGAGACCTCCAGGTCTGCTCAGAGGACCGAAATTCCAGAGGCAGCACCATGCATCTCCCCTGTCCTTTCTGAGCCTTGGAAAGACATGCCTAGCTTATAGCGGTATTGCTCATGAAGAAGCAGGATGCAGGAATGTGTCAGACATGACTGGGTGCCTTCCTGGGTTCAGCTCCGTGAGGGGCCTTTCCACTCAAAGTAGGTCCCATGCCTCCTTGGGGAGGAAGTGGGGCCCGCTTGCCTCCAAATTGCCAAAGGCTGGAACAAAGCTAGTTCTATCAGAGGTAAGAAAAGAGCAATTGGATGGATGTGGAAGCTGTTGCTGGGCCGCACTGCTTCAGGCCCCCCACCCCTCCGCCCCCGAGAGAAACAGGCGCCCTGTGGCCCCTAGGTCCTGGATGCAGTTTCACACATAGAATGTGTCCCCATAGGAGCCAAGAATTTTCCTGACAGACCTAGGCTCACTAGAGCTCTCCTACAGAGCAAAGGGGATGGGACAGATGTGTGGCTGTGGCTCTGCCTTTCCCTGGGAGTGTGGAGCCGCTCCCTATGGCCCCGGGCTCCAGGGGAAGTTGCCCCTGAATAATGACCTCCAAGAAGCGCTTTTCCAACTGGCTGAGACGTGGAGTTCTCAGGATGCAGGGAAAGCGAGTGTCCTTCGGGGAAGCAAAGGCAGTCACCTGTTATCATGACTTACTAGAATAGTAGGTACCTTCTCCGGTTGGGCAGAGGCCTTCCCTACCTGATCTGAAAAAGAAAATGAAGTAGCTCGCTGATTTGAGAAATAATTCCCAGACTTGGGTTTCCAACCAGTATAGAATCCGACAATGGCCCTGTCTTTGTAGCCGCGTTAATTAACAGGTATGTGAAGCTCTAAATATCAGTGGAAATTACATACAGCATATAGGCCCCAGTGTTCTGGAATGGTGGAAAGAAACAACCAAACTCTTGAAGAGACACTTTCAAAATGGATCATAGAGACTGACTGTACATGGATGGGCTTGCTTCCGGCAGACTTACTCATATTACGGGTAACCGCACGTTCCCACAGTTGTTGTCCTTATGAAATTTTCTATGGGAGACCCCCTCCCACAGTGAGGCAGGTGTTAGCAGATTTGCCACAAGTAAGGGGGTGGGATTTCACAGCAGATGGAACAATTAGGTAAGGTAATAAATCAGGTAACTAAGTTTGTATAAAAAAGAATATCATTCCCCCTTGAGGAACAGATTCATGAATTTGTGCTCAGTGATCAGGTGTGGCTCAATGACTGGAAACACAATTCCTTGGCCTGACATCGGAAAGGTCCTTATACTGTTGTTTTAGCCACAATTCTGAAAGAGATGGGAATACCAGACCACCTAACCTGCCTCTTGAGAAATCTGGATGAAGGTCAGGAAGCAACAGTTAGAGCAGGACATGGAACAACAGACTGGTTCCAAAAAGGAAAAGGAGTATGTCAAGGCTGTATATTGTCACCCTGTTTATTTAACTTCTATGCAGAGTACATCATGAAAAATGCTGGGATGGAAGATACATAAGCTGGAATCAAGATTGCCGGTAGAAATATCAATCAACTTAGATATGCAGATGACACCACCATTATGGCAGAACGTGAAGAGGAACGGGTATGTCGGGGAACTTCTTGAGTTGCAGCAAGGGTGTGAAGGACCCATTGGAAGTTCCAGAGGTTAGGTGTGGTTAGTCTCGAGATGCCTCAGCGGAAATGGGCCTCATGTCGCCTGGAATGGAGAGGCTCCTGGATATTCCCGAGTTTCAGCAGGTGCTCTCGAGTTACGACGGGGATTCAGGGACCCGCTCTGGCGGCCGCAGGAAAGGCCAGTTATCATGCGTGTTGCTAGGGGGCCTCTCGTGATTCCTCTCCCGTCGATGCCGGGGCCTAAGACCTTGTGTGGAGTCGGGGCCGGAAGCTGAGGATTCCTCTCCAGTGCTGACATGGATTTTGGGGTACTTCTGGAGTCTCCACAAAGGAGTCAGGCCTCGTCTCGAGTGGGGGCATGAGCGTGCCCTTTCCTCCCATGCTGTAGCAGCAGTGTCACGCTTCCCCTTGCGTGGACCAAGGGATCTGTGGCTTTCCCTCGAGTCTTTCCCACGAGGCTTTCCCACAGGGCTGTCCCACGTGTCACGGTGGTGTGAGTCGATCCTCGGCGTGAAAGCCGAGGCAGTGCAGGGAAAACAGGTTCCTGTGGAACGGACTGAGATATCTGGGGGAGTCTTGGAATGGTGGCACGACCCTGCAGTTCCTCTCCCCTTTCCTTTGGAGAGCGCCTCCTCTTGAGATGCGATGGGAATGCCGGGAATTCTTTCCCGACCAAGCAGGGAAAGGATCCGTCCTCTCGAGCTACGAGCCGGAAACGGAGCTCCTCTGGATGTGGCCGGGACCCTCGTGCTTCCTCTTGAGTGGAGACGGGTATGTCGGGGAACTTCTTGAGTTGCAGCATGGCTGTGAAAGACTCTTTGGAAGTTCCAGAGGTCAAGTGTGATTAGCCTCGAGACACCTCAGTGGAAACGGGCCTCATCTCGCCTGCAGGGGAGAACCTCCTGGATTTTACCGAGTTGCGGCAGGTGCTCTTGACTTACGACGGGGACCTCATGGACCCGCTCTGGTGACCTCAGGAAAGGCCAGTCCCCATGCGAGTTGCTAGAGGGCCTGTCGCTGTTCCTCTCCCATCGATGCCAGGGCCTAAGACCTTGTGTGGAGTCGGGGCCGGAACCTGAGGATTCCTCTCCAGGGCTGACATGCATCTTGGGGTACTTCTGGAGTCTCCCCAGGGGAGTCAGTCCTCGTCTCGAGTGGGGGCATGCACGTGCGCTTTCCTCCCGAGCTGTAGCAGCAGTGTCACGCTTCCCGTCGCGTGGATCAAGGGATCTGTGGCTTTCCCTCGAGGCTGTCCCACGAGGCTTTCCCACAGGGCTCTCCCACGTGCCACCGTGGTGTGAGCCGATCCTCGGCATGAAAGTCGAAGCAGTGCAGGGAAAACAGGATCCTCTGGAATGGACGGAGACATCTGGGGGCACTTGGAATGGTGGCACGACCCATGAGTTCCTCTCGCCTTTCCTGTGCAGCGCGCCTCCTCTTGAGATGCGTCGGAAACGTTGGGAATTCTTTCCCGAGGAAGCAGGGAAGGATCCCTCATCTCGAGATTGGAGGCGGAAACGGAGCTCCTCTGGAGGAGGCCGGACCCTCGTGCTTCCTCTGGAGTGGAGACGGGTATATCGGGGAACCTCCTGAGTTGTAGCAAGGGTGTGTAGGACCCTTTGGAAGTTCCAGAGTTTAGGTGTGATTACTCTCGAGACGCCGCAGAGAAAATGGGCCTCATCTCGACTGGAGCAGAGAACCTCCTGGATTTTCTCGAGTTGGGGCAGGTGCTCTCAACATACGACCGTGACCTCAGGGACAGTGTAGCAGATGTGTCACGCTTCCCTTCGCCGGGATCAAGGGATCTGTGGCTTTCCCACGAGGCTTTCCCACAGGGCTGTCCCACGTGCCACCATGGTGTGAGTGGATCCTCGGCGTGAAAGTCGAGGCATTGCGGGGAAAACAGGTTCCTCTGAAATGGACTGAGATATCTGGGGGACTCTTGGAATGGTGGCACGACCCTGGAGTTCCTCTCGCCTTTCCTATTGAGAGCCCTTGCTCTTGAGAGGCCACGGGAACGCTGAAAAATCTTTCTTGACTAAGAAGGATAGGATCCCTCATCTCGAGCTACCAGGCGGAAACGGGGTTCCTCTGGATGTGGGCGGGACCTCGTGCTTCCTCTCGAGTGGAGACGGGTATGTCGGGGAACTTCTTGAGTTGCAGCAAGGAGGACCCTTTTGAATTTCCAGAGTTTAGGTGTGATGAGCCTCCAGACGCCTCAGAGGAAATGGGCCTCATCTCGCCTGGAGGGGAGAACCTCCTGGATTTTCTCGAGTTGTGGCAGGTGCTCTCGACTTACGACGGGGACCTCAGGGACCCGCTCTGGTGGCCTCAGGAAAGGCCAGTCCCCATGCGAGTTGCTCGGGGGCCTCTCGGGATTCCTCTCCCGTCGATGCCGGGGCCTAAGATCTTGTGTGGAGTCGGTGCCGGTAACCTGAGGATTCCTCTCCAGTGCTGACATGGATCCTTGGGGCTACTTCTGGAGTCTCCCCATGGGGAGTCAGTCCTCCTCTCGAGTGGGGGCATGCACGTGCGATTTCCTCCCGAGCTGTAGCAGCAGTGTCACACTTCCCTTCGCGGAGATCAAGGGATTCTGTGGCTTTCCCTCGAGGCTTTTCCCATCGAGGCTTTCCCACGAGGCTTTCCCACAGGGCTGTGCCACGTGCCACCGTGGTGTGAGTCGATCCTCGGCTTGAAAGTCGAGGCAGTGCAGGGAAAACAGGGTTTCCCTGGAATGGACTGAGACATCTGGTGGACTCTGGGAATGGTGGCACGACCCTGGAGTTCCTCTCGCCTTTCCTGTGGAGAGCGCCTCCTCTTGAGATGCGACGGGAACGCCGGGAATTCTTTCCCGACCACGCAGGGAAAGGATCCCTCCTCTCGAGCTAGGAGGCGGAAACGGGGCTCCTCTGGATGTGGGCGGGACTCTCGTGCTTCCTCTCGAGTGGAGACGGGTATGTCGGGGAACTTCTTGAGTTGCAGCAAGGGTGTGAAGGACCCTTTGGAAGTTCCAGAGGTTAGGTGTGAATTAGCCTCGAGACGCCTCAGCGGAAATGGGCCTCATCTCGCCTGGAGGGGAGAACCTCCTGGATTTTCTCGAGTTGCGGCAGGTGCTCTCGACTTACGACGGGGACCTCAGGGACCCGCTCTGGTGGCCTCAGGAAAGGCCAGTCCCCATGCGAGTTGCTCGGGGGCCTCTCGGGATTCCTCTCCCGTCGATGCCGGGGCCTAAGACCTTGTGTGGAGTCGGTGCCGGAACCTGAGGATTCCTCTCCAGTGCTGACATGGATCTTGGGGTACTTCTGGAGTCTCCCCAGGGGAGTCAGTCCTCGTCTCGAGTGGGGCATGCACGTGCGCTTTCCTCCCGAGCTGTAGCAGCAGTGTCACGCTTCCCTTCGCGTGGATCAAGGGATCTGTGGCTTTCCCTCGAGGCTTTCCCACGAGGCTTTCCCACGAGGCTTTCCCACAGGGCTGTCCCACGTGCCACCGTGGTGTGAGTCGATCCTCGGCTTGAAAGTCGAGGCAGTGCAGGGAAAACAGGTTTCCCTGGAATGGACTGAGACATCTGGGGGACTCTGGGAATGGTGGCACGACCCTGGAGTTCCTCTCGCCTTTCCTGTGGAGAGCGCCTCCTCTTGAGATGCGACGGGAACGCCGGGAATTCTTTCCCGACCACGCAGGGAAAGGATCCCTCCTCTCGAGCTAGGAGGCGGAAACGGGGCTCCTCTGGATGTGGGCGGGACTCTCGTGCTTCCTCTCGAGTGGAGACGGGTATGTCGGGGAACTTCTTGAGTTGCAGCAAGGGTGTGAAGGACCCTTTGGAAGTTCCAGAGGTTAGGTGTGATTAGCCTCAGACGCCTCAGCGGAAATGGGCCTCATCTCGCCTGGAGGGGAGAACCTCCTGGATTTTCTCGAGTTGCGGCAGGTGCTCTCGACTTACGACGGGGACCTCAGGGACCCGCTCTGGTGGCCTCAGGAAAGGCCAGTCCCCATGCGAGTTGCTCGGGGGCCTCTCGGGATTCCTCTCCCGTCGATGCCGGGCCTAAGACCTTGTGTGGAGTCGGTGCCGGAACCTGAGGATTCCTCTCCAGTGCTGACATGGATCTTGGGGTACTTCTGGAGTCTCCCCAGGGGAGTCAGTCCTCGTCTCGAGTGGGGGCATGCACGTGCGCTTTCCTCCCGAGCTGTAGCAGCAGTGTCACGCTTCCCTTCGCGTGGATCAAGGGATCTGTGGCTTTCCCTCGAGGCTTTCCCACGAGGCTTTCCCACGAGGCTTTCCCACAGGGCTGTCCCACGTGCCACCGTGGTGTGAGTCGATCCTCGGCTTGAAAGTCGAGGCAGTGCAGGGAAAACAGGTTTCCCTGGAATGGACTGAGACATCTGGGGGACTCTGGGAATGGTGGCACGACCCTGGAGTTCCTCTCGCCTTTCCTGTGGAGAGCGCCTCCTCTTGAGATGCGACGGGAACGCCGGGAATTCTTTCCCGACCACGCAGGGAAAGGATCCCTCCTCTCGAGCTAGGAGGCGGAAACGGGGCTCCTCTGGATGTGGCGGGACTCTCGTGCTTCCTCTCGAGTGGAGACGGGTATGTCGGGGAACTTCTTGAGTTGCAGCAAGGGTGTGAAGGACCCTTTGGAAGTTCCAGAGGTTAGGTGTGATTAAGCCTCGAGACGCCTCAGCGGAAATGGGCCTCATCTCGCCTGGAGGGGAGAACCTCCTGGATTTTCTCGAGTTGCGGCAGGTGCTCTCGACTTACGACGGGGACCTCAGGGACCCGCTCTGGTGGCCTCAGGAAAGGCCAGTCCCCATGCGAGTTGCTCGGGGCCTCTCGGATTCCTCTCCCGTCGATGCCGGGGCCTAAGACTCTTGTGTGGAGTCGGTGCCAGGAACCTGAGGATTCCTCTCCAGTGCTGACATGGATCTTGGGGTACTTCTGGAGTCTCCCAGGGGAGTCAGTCCTCGTCTCGAGTGGGGCATGCACGTGCGCTTTCCTCCCGAGCTGTAGCAGCAGTGTCATCGCTTCACTTCGCGTGGATCAAGGGATCTGTGGCTTTCCCTCGAGCTTACGAGGCTTCCCAGAGGCTTTCCCACGAGGCTTTCCCACAGGGCTGTCCACGTGCCACCGTTGTGTGAGTCGATCCTCGGCTTGAAAGTCGAGGCTAGTGCAGGGAAACAGGTTTCCTGGAATGGACTGAGACAATCTGGGGGACTCCTGGAATGGTGGCACGACTCCTGGAGTTCCTCTCAGCCTTTCCTGTGGAGAGCGCCTCCTCTTGAGATGCGACGGGAACGCCGGGAATTCTTTCCGACCACGCAGGGAAAGGATCCCTCCTCTCGAGCTATGAGAGCGGAAACGGGGCTCCTCTGGATGTGGGCGGGACTCTCGTGCTTCCTCTCGAGTGGAGGCGAGTATGTCGGGGAACTTCTTCAGTTGCAGACAAGGGTGTGAAGGACCCTTTTGGAAGTTCCAGATGTTAGGTTGCAATTAGCCTCGAGACGCCTCAGCGGAAATGGCGCCTCATCTCGCCTGGAGGGGAGAACCTCCTGGATTTTCTCGAGTTGTGGCAGGTGCTCTCGACTTCCGATGGGGACCTCAGGGACCCGCTCTGGTGGCCTGCAGGAAAGGCCATGTCCCCATGCGAGTTGCTCGGGGGCCTCTCGGGATTCCTCTCCCGTCGATGCCGGGGCCTAAGACCTTGTGTGGAGTCGGTGCCGGAACCTGAGGATTCCTCTCCAGTGCTGACATGGATCTTGGGCGTCCTTAAAGGCGAGATGAGGCCTATTTGCGCTGGAGGCGTCTCGAGGTTAATCACACCTAACCTCTGGAACTTCCAAAGGGTCCTTCACACCCTTGCTGCAACTCAAGAAGTTCTCCGACATACCCGTCTCCACTCGAGAGTATCAAGATCTTCCCGCCCACTTTCAGAGGAGCACCGTTTCCACCTCATAGCTCGAGACGGGGGATCCTTTCAGTGTGTGGTCGGGAAAGAATTCCCGGTGTTCCCGTCGCATCTCAAGAACATGCGCTCTCCACCAGGAAAGGCCAGAGGAACTCCAGGGTCGTGCCACCATTCCCAGAGTCCTCCAGATGTCTCAGTCCCATTCCATGGACACCTGTTTTCCCTGCACTGCCCTCGACATTCACGCAGATGATCGACCCACACAACCGGTGGCACTTGGGACAGCCCTGTGGGAAAGCCTGTTTGGAAAACTTGGTGGGAATGCCCAGATGGAAAGCCCACAGATCCCTTGATCGTCGGGCCGGGAAGACTGACACTGGTGCTAGAGCTCGGGAGGAAAGCGCACGTGCATGCCCTCACTGGAGATGAGGACTGAATCGCCTGGGGAGACTCCAGAAGTACCCCAAGATCCATGTCAGGCCTGGAGAGGAATCCTCAGGTTCCGGCCCCAACTCCAGACAAGGTCTTAGGTTCCGGCATCTACGGTAGAGGAATCCAGGAGGTCCCCTAGCAACCGCATGGGGACCTGCCTTTCCTGAGGCCATCAGAGCGGGTCCCTGAGGTCCCCGTCGTAAGTCGAGAGCACCTGCCGCAAGTCGAGAAAATCCTGGAGGTTCTCCCCTCCAGGCGAGCAGAGGCGCATTATTGCTGAAGCATCTCGAGGCCAATCACACCTACCCCCTGGACCGTCCAAAGGTTCCTTCACACCCTTGCTGCAACTCAAGAAGTTCCCCCGATATACCCGTATGCACTCGAGAGGAAGCAGAAGGGTCCCGCCCACATCCAAAGGAGCCCGTTTCCGCCGCTTTGCTCGAGATGAGGGATCCTTTCCCTACTTGGTCGAAAAAGAATTCCCGAGGTTCCCGTCGCATCTCAAGAGGAGGCCCTCTCCACAGGAAAGGGGATAGGTACTCCAGGTCAGGCCACCATTCCAAGAGTCCCCCAGATGTCTCAGTCCATTTCAGAGGAACCTGTTTTCCCCCAAACTGCCTCGACTTTCACGCCGAAGATCGACTCAAAACCACGTGGCACGTGGACAGCCCTGTGGTAAAGCCTCTTAGGAAAGCCTCGTGGGAAAGCCTTGAGGGAAAGCCTCAAGGGAAAGCCACAGATCCCTTGATCCACGCGATGGGAAGCGTGACACTGCTTCGACAGCTCGGGAGGAAAGCGCACGTGAATGCCCCCACTCGAGACGGGCAGGAGCTGACTCCCCTGGGGGAGACTCCAGAAAGTACGCCCAGAT
>NW_017213427.1:0-25206 GCF_001704415.2 Capra hircus | reverse complement strand
ATGGTCCATTTTATTTCTGTGATGTCAGTTCTAAGTCCTTTTTTAATTCCTCATCTATTGATTTGGGCATTTTCCTTCTTTTTCTAGCTGCTTTAGGTGTGCGGTTAGGTTGTTTATTTGAGATTCTTCTGTCTTGATGAAATTTTGGAAGGTATAGATATATGTATTGTCCAAATGTAAGCACCTATATATATAATCCAGATTTCTGTATTTATTGTATGTAAATTCCACATAAAATTGAAAGCTTTAAAGAGCCTCTTGTTGAAGGTGAAAGGGGAGAGTGAAAAAGTTGACTTATAAGTTCAGCATTCAGAAAACTAAGATCATGGCATCTGGTCCCATCACTTCATGGTAAATAGGTGGGGAAACAGTGGCTGACTTTTTTTTTCTGGGCTCCAAAATCACTGCAGATGGTGACTGCAGCTATGAAATTAAAAGATGCTTACTCTTTGGAAGGAAAGTTATGACCAACCTAGACAGCATATTTAAAAACAGAGACATTACTTTGCCAACAAAGGTCTGTCTAGTCAAGGCTATGGTTTTTCCAATGGTCATGTATAGATGTGAGAGTTAAATTATAAAGACAGCTGAGCGCTGAAGAATTGATGCTTTTGAACTATGGTGTTGGAGAAGAGTCTTGAGAGTCCCTTGGTCTGCAAGGAGATCCAACCAGTCCATCCTAAGAGATCAGCCCTGGGTATTCATTGGAAGGACTAATGTTGAAGCTGAAGCACCAATACTTTGGCCACCTGATGTGAAGAACTGACTCACTTGAAAAGACCCTGATTCTGGGAAAGATTGAGGCAGAAGGAGAAGGGGATGACAGAGGATGAGATGGTTCGATGGCATCATTGACTCAATGGACGTGAGTTTGGGTGGACTCCGGGAGTTGGTGATGGACAGGGAGGCCTGGTGTGCTGCAGTTCATGGGGTTGCAAAGAGTCGGATACGATTGAGTGACTGAACTGAAACAAATATTGAATTATAACTAATAACATGCATAATGAAATATTCAGAGTCAAGCTACATATACCTGTAGTTTACTTTGCATCAAAAAGTAAAATTGATAAATAAATGGACGGATGGAAAAAGAACATGTGATGAAACAAATATAGTAAAATGTTAATGACAGGACACGTTGTTGTTGTTCAGTTGCTAAGCTGTGTTTGGACTCTTGACAACCCGATGGGCTGCAGTGTGCCAGACTTCACTGTCCTTCACTATCTCCTGGACAGCACATTGATGACAAATTTAAGAATGTTCCCTCCAAGATTCTTTTTGACTTTCTTGTGCGTTGGAAATTTTTCATAAGGGAATGTTAAATATATTGATTGAATATATATATGTATATAGATATATAGTACAGAAAAATATGGCAAAACAGAGTAAGAGATAAAATGCCAAGAACCAAGAAGGAAGGAACCAGACAACCAAAGATTTCCTGACATGCTTCTTTTAAAATATTTCACAGATCTCTGAAGTGAAAATTAGTCAAGACTCAGGGGAAAATTTGTGGGTGTTTGAGGGTGTTTGCAGTTAATACCATTGAACATCTGCAAAAATATTTTCTATTCACTGTACACCATTCAGATACTGTTTCAATGGACAAGACAACTTGGAAAAGGTAGTATGAACCAAGCTGTGTGAAGGGGAATTCTTGACCCATAAATGCTTTAGTCTCTTCTGAATACAATGTGTTTAAATAATTCTACTTACCTTATTTCTGAATGTGTTGGTACAGTGTAATGCATATGTTTCCATCTGGAATTTTCCATCTGCACTATGAAAAAGTGGCCGAAAGAGATGACTCATACTATCTCATATAACAAATAATAAAACATTTTCATATTTATTTCTTTTATTTGAATATCCTAGAATATCTTACATGCAATAACATTTTTATGTGTACAGAAACTTGAATAATTAGAGGTTTTCAGTTCTAGAAAAGATTACCTGATTGTGAGTCCTGGCTATACACTTACTAGCTAAGAATCTTTGTACACATTCAGTTCTCTTGCTTATAAAATGTATGTGATAATAGTAGTAATCTCCTAGAATTGTTTTGAGGATTAAATATGCATTTATAATAGAGCTGACACATGGTGAGTCCTTAGTGATGTTAGCCAGAATTCTTAAGCCTAGGCTTATAGTTAGAAAAACTGATAGGGTAATTCCTTGCTAGTTAGAGATCAATAGGACATGAAACAACACACCTAGAATTCTAGTTCTGCTGCCTGTGCTAACCTTGGAAAGTAGTATATTAAAACATGATCTGCAAGATCTTGAAAAGTGAATAAATAAAAGCTAGTTTAGTGTCAAGTTGCTTAAAGGTTCCCAAAGGAGTTCTAAAACACCGCTTTTGGAAAGAATTCCAAGACCCCCTCCATGGCATGGTTCACCAACTGCTTTGAGATAGAGCTTAAATTTCACTATGTCCTTTACAATCTCTAGATTTTCTTGCTCTGAGGCAACCTGTAGAACAATTGTATGGGAAAAAAAGTTCCAAAAGAGAAAAACTAATGAGAAACAATGAGTGGATAAAAAATTAGTTTAACAGCATGAATGTGTTATATAATATACTTTGTGTTCTTTATAAGTACAACAACATTATAAGACATTGTTTCCTTAGATTAAAATGTTATTTAACACAAGTGTATTCTACCTGTTGAGATTTGTTCATTATTAGTATAGTTCCTGAGGTACTATTATTGCTGTCAGGAAAAGTTCTAATGTTACTTTTCCCTGTGCATAAAATACTGTTGCATACTATATTTCTTAGCAAGAGCTAATCCATACCCATCTCATAAATGTAGGCAGCTTTCTTTAAAATTTCTCTGGAAAGAATAAGCAAAAGAAGATTGGAAATGATAAAGTCTTGACTTATGCAATCATTAACGTTAGATCCCGTGTTGGTCGCAACACTGTCTTCAGCTTATCTGGGTCACAGATGCCTGGACTAGAGTCTTCCTGAACTCCTTCTTTTGGACTTGAATTTCAGACTCAGTTTCTTGGGGCACATATTCCAAAGAGTTTTGACACAGAAAGCTAATAGACCCTGTGTTGCTGGATGATTTACTCTTTTGTTATTAATAGTTACAAATTATACTGTAGTTCTTTATTTTTCCCCATATTGGGTCTGGCTTATCATTTTTGGATATTGAAGGAATATCTGTTTCAGTTATTAATATAAAAACATTTTAAGGCATTAAGACTTTCTATTTTACAACATAAATGCACTAGGAAAGAAAATGTCGTCATGAGTTCTTGGGTACATCACTAATCATCTAATTGAATTTTAATGGAGAAAGGAAGAAGCCTAGGGGTCAATATTTGAAACATATTTTCATCCATTTATTTCTGTCATTCAAATAAACTCTGGTAATGATATGCATCAAAATGTTGCAGTCATAATTAGCTTCTGTGAAGATTAGAACAGCCACATTTCCAATCCCGTTATTCCTTGGTGTCCATCACATTTCCAAGGAACCTCAGCCTCCAATGTGTTACATAAATGATTATCTAAATAATGTGACAGCCTAGACACATGACACCTGCAGCCACTCATTTTTTTTAACACAAGTATATGGAATTTATTTTTTTCCATTTGATGCACAAATAGCAAAATATTTATTTAATATAGAAGTGGTGGAGTGGTAGATCTCTCCTATATATTTTTTAATTTTATTTTTACTTTATTTTACTTTACAATACTGTATTGGTTTTGCCATACATTGACATGAATCCACCACGGGTGTACATGAGCTCCCAAACATGAACCCCCCTCCCACCTCCCACCCCACACCATCCCTCTGGATCATCCCTGCGCACCAGCCCCAAGCATCTTGCATCCTGCATCAAACATAGACTGGCGATTCGTTTCCTACATGACACTATAAGCCACTCATTTTAAAAAAATTTTTACAATAAAAGAGTCTTTGATCTCTCTCACATACCATTAAAGAATTTGGAAATAAAACTCCTGAAGGACAGAACAGTTTCTTTCATATGTGTCTTCCTTAGGCTAATGAAATAATGATATAATTCATAACTTAATACACGGAGTTTACAGAAAAAAATAGATAACTCTTTGCTCTTATTATAAGTAACTGAAATTAAGATGAGGCTCTTTGCGTCAACTTGTAAATCAAACGCAGCTCCGCAAGGTTCAGTGCATTAATTGGACAAGAAGTCAGCCTGTGCTCCTTGTTAACATACCAAGAACTGAAATCTTATCCAATCATGTAGAGTCCATGAGAGGGAGGAACAATTCCAACAGTACATTGAATATATAAAAGAAATTTCAAAGGTGTTTGTCAGGATCAGAAAGGTAGTCGGTGTTGTTGCCAGAATGTGTTGGATCTAAGAGATCCAGTGTAGTTTCACTAATTAAACATGGTTTTCTCTAATTTTATACTTCCCATGAAATGGAAACCAGGAAGTCGCCTACAGACTTCCCTCAATAAGTAGGGCCACAAAGGGGGAAGACACAGCATGCTAAGTAGGAGAGACAGGTTAAAAGAGAAGCTACATGGGAAGAGAAAATGTTTCCATCTTAATGAGTGGAGTTTGAGAATGGGAAGCAGATTGAATTACAGGACCCGTGAACCTTTGGGTAGAATTCTATAGAGAACATTCTGAGAACCAGTGATAGAAGAGGACATGTTAAGGAACTCTCAATCAGTGATACCTTATCTTGGTTTTAGGACCCATTAACATTTCTTATGTGTATAAGAAATTTGAAAAAAAAAAAAAAAACCCAAAACTTAAACATAGGCTATATTATTTGTCAGTTCCTTCAGAAATAGAAGTTACATTTAGCCTTATTTAAGGAGATTTGGGAAGTGATAAGGGAAACAATAAAGGATGTTGAAACATCAAGGAAATGGCAACAGTGGAAAGACTAAAATGACAATACAAGGAAACAGGTTACAAGAGCCTCTGAAAGCTCAAGTAGTTTAAGGGAACCCTCGTGATCTCTTTTATCTCATGCTCTCTTATCCTCTGCCAAAACCTTCCTTGACTGAACCCAGCTAGCAGTCCAAGGGCGATGAAACTGGGAAGAAGTAGATTTCAAGTTAATCTCCTCATCTCAAGTCATAGAATAGGCTAAAAACCAAAGGTGGGGGATGAATTGGGGGAAAATGAAGAATTAAATGCTACAGTAATAGAGAACAAAAGGGCTCAATGTGGATAGAAACAAATCAGTTCTAAATTTTAGGATCCTCAAATATGTTAAAAGTCACAACGGGGTCTGTGGAAGGAGTATTATAAGCTAAGGCTGACTGAAAATAATATTTTCCTCTCTAGGTTTTTAAAACAGAGATACAGTTATTTCTCCAGCAAAAATGGATTTATTGGGGATAAACAAATAGTTGCCACTTGGGGTCTGCGATCATGGTAGGCCATGTGCAAGCCCCGAGCAAAACTGGAGAGAAGAATTCTTTTATAGAGGGAAGAAGGGAGCTGGGAGGACTAGAGAAAACAGACATCAAGACTTTTCATTTGCTGACTTGGGACACACTCTCCTTGGCTGAGCCCTTGCCAGGCAAGAAGAGGGACTTTTCTTCTTCCTGTTGGGTTCTGCCACCTTCACAGGGCATGAGAGCTCTCCATTTCTGGTCTCCCAACTCTATTTAATTGATGCTTCTGTTTATTATTTTGTACAAGGTTTGACCTGTGAGAGTTCGGAAAGGTTGCCTTAAGGATTATTATCAGAACGCCAGTTTCTTCTGGGCTTTCCTGGTGGCTCAGACAGTAAAGAATCTGCCTGCAATATGGGAGACTTGGGTTCAATCGCTGGGTTGGGAAGATCCACTGGAGGGAGGACATGACTACCCACTCCAGTATTCTTGCCTGGAGAATTCCCATGGACAGAGGAGCCTGTCAGGCTACAATCCATAGGGTCGCAAAGAGGCAGACGTGACTGAGTGGCTAAGCACAGAGCACAGTTCCTTCTAGAGACTAATGGAGTATGGTTTGAGAATCAGCTATATTTGGAAATCTTAGTATATTTAGAATATATTCTAGAGAACACTGAGAAGGCAAAAAAATCTCTCTTTAACAACTTGCCTGGAGCAACAAGGTTGAAATCTTATAGTTGACAAATGTTCTTTTGCACTGCTTTGATATTTATGTGGAATTAATTGTTTCTTTTTTTTTTTAACAACAGATAAACGGTTTAGAAATCTCTCTGGTTATTCTCTTTGACCTGCTCAAGATAGACAACTAAAGATCTTTTGGAAATTGGGTGTATATTATAGGATGTTTTTTATAGACCAAACATCTCCCAAATCTGTCTTTGAATTGTCAATGGAATCTCAGTCTGGCTTTGTTAGGACAATCCTTGATAGGTCCATGGGGGTTGTGGATGCTGAAGCTGGGAGAGAAACAGGCTTGAAAGACTTATCAACAAACTAGGAAAGGAAATTCCCCAAATATTTTAAATCTCAATCTGAGTTTTCCTTCAAGGATGTATATATATTTGAGTGTAATAAAACAAAAATGTTCATCCCCCCTTGTTCCTAGCACAGAGCTTCCAAAAGTTCTGGAATTTTCTGAGTGATAAAGGTTTTAAAAATATATATATATGTATGTATATATAGTATGTATGTATATATATGCTAATGAGATGACTGGTGGCTAGCGGCTCTAGATAGCTTTGCGGTCAGCAGAAAGACCAAGAAATCCATGAGTGGACTGGAGCTTTCAGCTCTCTCCCCAGGGAGAGAAGGACTAAAATTGAGGATAACTGATGGATAATAATTTGGTTAACTTTGCCTATATAGTGAAACCTCCATAAAACATCTAAATGTTAAGACTCAGGGTGTTTCTGAGGTGCTGAGCACATCAAGAGTGATCTCTCTGAGAGAACCTAAGAATTTCACACTACGTCCCACCTATAAACCTAACAGGCAAGGGACTTTGATTTTCCACTGGATCTCTAGAAATTAGAACAATGTGTATGTATTCAAAGCTCAATACACATTTGTGGAAGTAATGAATGAAGCTCAACAATGATATGTAGACTGACAGAAAAACAAAATCCTTACTATATTCCTATAGAAGCCAAAGAGACAGCTTACAAGTCTCTCTAGTCACTAAACTTCTAGTATTTATTAATTAGAGGTAATAATCTGAAATAGTCACTTGGAAATCCCACCTTTCCATACACTAATACATTTCTAGTGAGGGGTTGTTAGACATGTTTTATGTTGGATAAAACATATTCCACAAAATCTCCTGAAGGAAGGAGATGATATGACTGAGAGACTGGAGCTACCTCCAGAGGTTGCACCCTTAGCAGCCAACATTTCTATAACCCTAAATTTATCCTTGCTTATTTACCAAGGCCAGGGAGTGGTGAAAAAGTATTCTGAAAGCACAGAATACTTGACTCTGGTGCTACTGTGAGAGGAAAAAAATCTTTGAAAGTAAGGCTTTCTTCCAGAGCATAAAAGTTGACTATGAAAATGACGTTCTGTCTCTAATGAGCTAGAATAAAATATTACATAACTAAGGACTAAAAACAGGATGTAAAAAGCAGTTGATGTTAGGACAACATATTTTGAAATATTAGACAAGGATTAGATACTTGATCAAAATAGGGTAAATTTTATTTAATCGTCAGTGGTAATCAGGGATGCTAATATAGAGTATAATAATAGCAACTGGTACATTAGGAACATCTGAGTGGCCTAACCAAGTGATCCACTGGGAAATGAAGCAGAGTAACCTAGGCTTATAATACATATGCATCCATTCTTTTTAGGGTATATAGAATGGTATTGGGACGTGGTGGTCTCTTATACCAAACATTCTGTAACCAGGCAATATACTCTAGAAAGAAGTAAGGTCCCTTGGTATATCTAGAACCTTTCAATGTGAATTCATAGAGCTGCAATTATGGTGTGATACTTCACTTTTTTGAATCACCTCTCAAACATATTCTAACCATGTGGAAGGGGGCTAAAAACCTTCAGCTTAGTTCAGTTACTCAGTCATGTCCGACTCTTTGTGACCCCATGGACTGCAGCACACCAGGCCTCCCTGTCCGTTGCCAACTCCTGGAGTTTACTCAAACTCATGTCCATTAAGTCGGTGATGCTATCCAACGATCTCATCCTCTGTCATCCCCTTCTCCTCCCGCCTTTAATCTTTCCCAGCATCAGGATCTTTTCAAATAAGTCAGCTCTTTGCATCATGTGGCCAAAGTACTGGAGTTTCAGCTTCAACATCAGTCCTTCCAATGAACACCCAGGACTGATCTCCTTTAGGATGGACTAGTTGGATCTCCTTGCAGTCCAAGGGACTCTCAAGAGTCTTCTCCAACCCCACAGCCTTAAACTTTGGAAAAGGTTTTTGTCTTTGGTTTCTTGGCAGCTGTGAAACTATCCAGGGGCTTCCTACGTGGTGTTAGTGGTAAAGAACCTGCCTGCCAATGCAGGAGATGTAAGAGATGTGGGTTCGATCCCTGGTTTGGGAAGATCCCCTGGAAGAGAAAAATGGCACCCCACTGCCGTATTCTTGCCAGGAAAATCCCAAAGGCGGAGGAGCCTAGCAGATTACAGTCCATGGGATTGCAAAATAGTTGGACATGACTGAGGGTCTGAGCATGTAATAAAGTATCTAGGATTGCAAAACTTGTCACAGTCAAAATACCAGAGATCTCAGATAATATGTGATGAAAAGATGGATGTGTGTTAACTGATGGAGCACGACAGAGAAATCCATGAGTAGATGGCTCAGTCATGGTGAAATAGTCAAGGAGGAATTAATGCATCCTAAAGATACTAGGAGACTTTTAAGTGTCAGACCTCTCAAGTATGTAGAGTGGAATGATGCATGAGACTAAAGAAAAGTACATTATCTTTGGAAAATCTATATGAGGAATCATTACCCACCCCAACTTCTGCTTGCAGACTGCCCCTCAGACCAAAAAAAAAAAAAATATTTTTTAAGTGGAATAAAGAGAAACTAAATCAAAGAGAGATGCTTCTCCATTTAAAATTATGAACACTTTGGTAAAATCTAGTGCAATTGCTTAATGGCCAATGTATAACTTCAATATTCTTCTATTTAGGAATCTAGCAAAATTGAGGGCAGATTCTTGCTTCCAGGGCTAAGAAATGTCCAGCAGCAAACAAGCCAAAATTATTTACACACACTTATTTTTACTGATTGGTTATTACATATAAATCAACAACTTAGGACAACCACTTTTTGAAGAAATTAGGAACATAAGAGAGAATGATCAAAATAAAGAAGTAGGGAAGATATGATCCAGAGGAAGCAGATATTTTGGAGGAGACTATTCAGATAGCAACAAAAAGAACAACAGAAGGTCCTACAAATATTAAAGATTCTCTAGTTAGTCTCAGCGGTATTTTTTTTTTTAGTTTTTTATTTTTTTAATTTTAAAATCTTTATTTCTTACATGTGTTCCCAAACATGAACCCCCCTCCCACCTCCCTCCCCATAAATTTTATGAGAGATTCTCACTTTAAAATAGTATCTTATAAAGAGAATATCAGAGAATTAGAGAAGTTTAATAGAAATTAAACAAATGAATGTTGCAGTTAAAACAAGCAACTGAAAATAGTCCACAGCAGTAAGAAAAGACTATTTGACATATCATCAATGACTTTATAAAATGTAGAATGAAAGACAAGTTTTATAAATATGAAAAAAATATAAAATGTAGACATTAGTAGTTCAAGAAGTCCAAGAGCAAGAGTTTCAAGAAAAGAATAAATAAAATGGAAAATGGTGCATCATTTTACATTTCCACCAGTTGAAAAAGCATTCCAAATTTCCGCAAACTCATTCCAATTTGTTTTTTCATCTTTATGATAATCATTCTGACAGATGTGAAGTAATATCTCACTGTGGATTTGATTTGCATTTTCCTGATAATTCATAATGTTAAATACCTTTTCATACACCTTTTGGTCAGTTACATATCTTCTTCAGAGAAATGTCTGTTCGGATCCTTTGCACAATTTTAATTGTTGATTTTTTGCTGTTGCAGGGGTTCCATATGTATTTTTCATATTAACCCCTTACCAGATATATGGTTTGTGAATATTTTCTCCTATCCTATAAATTCCCTTTTCACTCTATTAGTTGTTTCCTTTGCTTTAAGGAAGTTTTTTCAGTTTGATGCAGTCCCACTTGCCTGTTTTTGCTTTCCTTGCCTGTAGTGTGGTTACATATCCATGATTTCATACATGGCAAGACCAGTGTTGTAAAGCTTTCCCCCCAGTGTTTTCTTCTTGGAGTTTTGCAGTTTGAGGGTCTTACTTTGCATCTTTAATCCACTTTGAGTTGATCTTTGTATGTGGTGTGAGAAAAGTCCAATTTCATTCTTTCACATGTGGATGTCCAGTTTTCCCAGCACCATCGGTGGAAAGACTGCCCTTTCCCCCATATATATTCTTGGCATCCTTGCTGAAGATCAGTTGACCCATATACACACATAGCTTTATTTCTGGGCCTTTAGTTCTGTTCCATTGGTCTGTGTATCTATCTGTGAAAAGTGAAAATTCCTCAGTCACGTCCAACTCTTTGTGACCCTATGGACTATACGGTCCATGGAATTCTCCAGGCCAGAATACTGGAGTGGGTAGCCTTTCCCTTCTCCAGGAGATCTTGCCAACCCAGGGATTGAACCCTGGTCTCCCGCATTGCAGGCGGATTCTTTACCAGCTGAGCCACAAGCCCAAGAATACTGGAGTGGGTAGCCTATCCCTTCTCCAGGGGATCTTCCCGACCCAGGAGTCGAACCAGGGTCTCTTGCATTGCAGGCAGATTCTTTACCAACTGAGCTATCAGGGAAGCCCTGATAGTTACTGTACCTTTGTAGTTAGTTACTATAGCTTTGTAATATAAACTGAAATCAGGAATGATGACGCCTCCAGTTTTGTTCTTTTATTTTTTTAGGTTTGTTTTTTTTTTTTTCTCTATTTTTGTTAAAACACCACTGGAGTTTTGATGGGAATAGTATAGAATCTATAGATTTCTTTGGGCAGTATGTGTGTTTTAACAACGTTAAGTCTTTCAACCAATGAACGTGGTGTGTCTTTTTGTTTATTTGTGTCCTTAATTTGCTTCATTAATATATTTAGTATTCAACACACAAGTCTTTCACTCCTTGGTTATTTATTCTGGAGTACTATGTGAGTTTTTTGATACTATTATGGTATTTCCTTAATTTCCTTTTTGAGTAATTGTTGTGTGTAGAAACACAAACAGTTTTCATATGATTTGTATCCTGAGCCATTACTGAATTTATGCTAACAGTATTTTTGGTGGATTCTGTAGGGTTTTCTATTTATAAAATTATGTCACCTACAGACAGAGATCATTTTACCTCTTCCTTTTTAATTTGGGTGCCTTTTACTTCTTTTTCTTGCCTAATTGTTCTGGCACAGATTTGCATTTGGAAGATTTGTGGGCATCACCCATGTTGTTCAAAACAGAAAAAAGAGAGAGAAAAAATCCTCCAATGCTAAGTTAAATGTATTAAGTAACCTTATTGTGGTAATAGTTTTGCAATGTATATTTTCTCTGCAGTTATCTTAACATCCAGAGCATATAATATAAGGACTAGAGCTTTCTTCCAGACTCAAATTTATAAATTCTCAATTGGTTTGTGAGGCCAATAGAGATACTTTCTGTTTAGTTTCTGGGAAGACTTTATTCAAGTCAATGGTCATCTGATCAAATGTAATTATATTCTTCATCTTCTTCAGCTCTTTCTTGTACTCTTCAGTTCTGGCCTTTGAGAGAGACAAAAACTCAGCATAGCTTTTTACATCATCCTTTTCTCCTTTGTTCTTCTGGTAGTATATGTATCTGCTGGCACAGAAACCTTCATGACATTAAACTGAAATAGATACTTTTTTCATATTTTAAAACAAAGATAGGATTATTCTTCTAGATTTTCTTTGGCTTATTTTCAATCTAAAAGAAGGAAAAAAGGATGAAGTGACTATGTAGGATGTGTTTTTACTAAAGCCTTAAAACCATTAATGATGTTTTCATCAAGTTGAAAGAGATCATTTTTACCCTAACTGATGAAAATGCTGGAAACAGTTCTCTTACATTTCCTCTATGCAGCATGTTTAAACATTTGTTTTTTGTTTGTTTTTATGTTATTGTTCACACACAATGTATGACTATAGAGTAGGTTTCCAACTAAGTTCTGGTGAAAATTAGCCTCTTAAGACTCTCAGAAACTGTCAAAGTGACAAAGCATGTTCTTCAGGGTATGCTTCATCAGAAGCTTGTTACTATTATCAGGAGTGTATAAATGTTAGCACAGAGCACAAGCTTGGATTTATAATATTGAAAAATACATGACTAGTTCAGGTTTATGATGGTGGGAAGTATGGTCTAACAGTTATATCAAATGAAAGTCATGTGTATTACCATGATATCTGGCTAGTGACTTGGAGATTGTGGACATAGCAGTGGGCTGTATTTGCCCAGGTACTTTGCAGAAAAGATTTCACCCATCTTTATAACATCCTTTTCATAGAAGGATATTTGAATGGAGAAGAGGGAAGATTGCTAGTTTCTTAGCAAATCAGTAGAGTGTGGGAGGGGTTGAATCGGGTCTTTCCAAACCTTGATTTAGAATTGCGTGTATTCCAGGTGACCCATCATTACAGCACAGCTTTGTCCCTGACTGTAACATGTGCATGGAGACTGTCACACACTTTGGAATTCTTCAAAAGATTGTACCAAGCCTTAATACTGCCAAAGGCCCCAGGCATTGGCAAAAGATCTTTCCATTTGTTCCCCCATATGTGATATTTTGTGTGTGTGTGTGTATCTCGGTATGTGTAAAACTGGAAAATTTTGTTTATGGGACTTTTAATATGTGTGCATAGTTTTGAGCAAAGTATTTTGCATTCCGGTATTTAGAACAGCCTGTAAATATTCAAATAGATATAAAAATTTGAAGTTTATGAAAAATTGATCCAAATATCACAGCTACCATTTAAAGAGAATCAAATTCACAACCTTTAGGATGAAGAGCAGCATCTTCTCTCCCAGTGGTTGTCTCTTGAAGAACCTAGACATGTTCAGGCGAAACAAGGGAAAAGAAACATTACAATGCACAACCTTAGACACAGGCTCCTTAAGTAGCACTAAGCAATAACTTCAGCATTCATTCAGTTATTTTCAGCTCATACAATTTACAAACTACAGTGAGACTAAGTCATCCAACTCTTAGATCTTAAGCGCTTCAGGATATAGAAATAGTAAAACATCATTGTTTTTCATTAATCAGATTATGAAACATTAAAAATATTTGACAGTTTGATTACTTTTCAGGCATTTCATATGATGTCCCTCAATGCGGAGTTATCTGATTTTTTTTTTTCCCCTCATGATTAGGCTGGTATTATAAGTTTGGGGCTTCCCAGCTGGTGTCGGTGGTGAAGAGCTTGCCAATGCAGGAGACATAAGAGATGTGGGTTTGATCTGTGGGGTGGGAAGATCTAGAGGAGGACACGGCGACCACTCCAGTATTCTTGCCTGGAGAATCCCCCATGGACAGAGGAGCCCGACAGGCTACAGTCCATGTGGTCACAAAGAGTTAGACATGATTGGAGCAGCTTTTCATTCATGCAGGCATGGGTTTGAGGTGAGACAAGAGAAGTAAAATGCTATTCTCATCACATCATATCAAAGGCACATACTATCAATATGACTTATCACTGTTTATGTTACTTTTCATCAGATAATTTGAAGTAGTTGTCAAGTTATAAAACAATGAACTTTTTCTTTTTTTTCCTCTCTTCCTTCTCGTAGTCCTGGATGAAGCCCATGTTGAAAGGGTAGGGAGTTATGGTCTTCTTATTTGATGGTAGGATGTCTACATAAATTATTAAGAATTCTATAAGGGAGATTTGTTTATTTTCCCCAATTTATTGACTCAAGTTTTTATATATCTTTAAAGACTGAAGACAAAAACAAAGTCTGAGAAATTCTCATAGCTAAGAGTTGCCTAAGAAAACAAGACAACTAAACGTGATGTAATACTCTGGAACAGAAAAAACACATTAGGGAAAAATCATGAAAATATAAATAAAATATGAATTTTAGTTAATGATAATGCAAAGTATCAACTCATTAATTGATTTAATTAAACAACCAGTATACTATTCTAATATATTAATTAGATGTTAATATTAGGGAAAACTGGGTAAATTCTTATATTATTTTTTGCAAGAGTTCTATAAATTTAAAGCTCTTCTAAATTTTAATGACGTGTTAAATTAAAAATACTACCCTCCCCCCACACAGAAAAATATTACATAACTGTTTCAGGAATTATCAGTCTGGGAATCAAATCCACACAGTTTTAGTGGAAATATGAAGTGGTGCTCTCTGTAAGTAACTATTGAAATGTTAGTGTACACATATTCTTTGATTCTTCAACTCATTTCTAGGAATCTATTCAATAGAAATGAAAGCAAAATGGAAGTATGTCACTTACAAAATGAAAGTGTGTTATTGCTGCATTTTTTTGGTGATAGTCATTATACAAAAAACCCATAATAACTTAATCTACCTACATATTTAACAAGGCATCATCATTGAGGAAATTGTAATACTTGTCCATAGAATAGCCATTATAAAGAAGTTCTCTCTCTCTCTCTCTCTATATATATATATAAGCTATATTTTCCAGAGAATATATATATAGAAAAAATATATAATGAAAAATGCATGCATATACATATATACATATCTCCTTTTTTTAAATAAATAAGTATATGTTATATATGTATAGAATCATGCACATTGAACTATTAACAGAAGTTACTTTAAAAGAGTATAATTGTAGTGGGGAATATTAACTTTTATTATTATTATTTTTTAATTTTTTAATTTTTTTTATTTTTTAAATTTTAAAATCTTTAATTCTTACATGCGTTCCCAAACATGAACCCCCCTCCCACCTCCCTTCCCACAACATCTCTCTGGGTCATCCCCATGCACCAGCCCCAAGCATGCTGCACCCTACGTCAGACATGGACTGGCGATTCAATTCTTACATGACAGTATACATGTTAGAATTCCCATTCTCCCAAATCATCCCACCCTCTCCCTCTCCCTCTCCCTCTGAGTCCAAAAGTCCGTTATACACATCTGTGTCTTTTTTCCTGTCTTGCATACAGGGTCGTCATTGCCATCTTCCTAAATTCCATATATATGTGTTAGTATACTGTATTGGTGTTTTTCTTTCTGGCTTACTTCACTCTGTATAATTGGCTCCAGTTTCATCCATCTCATCAGAACTGATTCAAATGAATTCTTTTTAACGGCTGAATAATACTCCATTGTGTATATGTACCACAGCTTGCTTATCCATTCATCTGCTGATGGACATCTAGGTTGTTTCCATGTCCTGGCTATTATAAACAGTGCTGCGATGAACATTGGGGTACATGTGTCTCTTTCAATTGTGGTTTCCTCAGTGTGTATGCCCAGCAATGGGATTGCTGGGTCATAAGGTAGTTCTAAAGCAACTGACAAACAACTAATCTCAAAAATATACAAGCAACTTCTGCAGCTCAATTCCAGAAAAATAAACAACCCAATCAAAAAATGGGCCAAAGAACTAAATAGACATTTCTCCAAAGAAGACATACGGATGGCTAACAAACACATGAAAAGATGCTCAACATCACTCATTATTAGAGAAATGCAAATCAAAACCACAATGAGGTACCACTTCACACCAGTCAGAATGGCTGCGATCCAAAAATCTGCAAGCAATAAATGCTGGAGAGGGTGTGGAGAAAAGGGAACCCTCCTACACTGTTGGTGGGAATGCAAACTAGTACAGCCACTATGGAGAACAGTGTGGAGATTCCTTAAAAAATTGCGAATATTAACTTTTATATTTCCCTCTCTTGTTGGAACAGATACAACCTCGTTTATTCCTTTTGTAATAAATATACAGCTTTTCTTTGTAGAATCAAAGGATATATTTATAAAAATATACATTATTTTTGTAGTAGTTGCACTCCACTTCATTAATGTTATTAATCAAACTCAGTTCAAGTTCTCATAATTTCATTAATTAGAAATTATAAATCAAGAGCTACTACCTAAATTTAAGAAACTTAAATGTCATTTAGTTATGAATGTTTTCATCCATTTAATGGTTCTCATTATATGAACTGCCTGTGTTCTTCTTCTTTGTTTGGGATTGAAAGATAAATAAAATATTCCTTATGTTTTCCAGGCTCATTGTGTACCTGGGGAAGTAGCTGACTAAGGGCTTCCCAGTGGCTCAGACAGTAAAGAATCTACCTGCAGGGTGGGAAACCTGGGTTTGATCCCTTCATCATGAAAGTGCCCTGGAGAAGGGAATGGCTACCCACTATAGTATTCTTGCCTAGAGAATCCCATGGACAGAGGAACCTTGTGAGCTACAGTCCTTGGAATCCCAAAGAGTTGGACATGAATGAGCAACTAATACTTTCATTTCCACTTTTTCACTGACTAATAGAGCAATGTAGTAAACGATTTTGCCTTTAAAGGCTTCTTACATAATTTCCTATCTTTACCATTGTGTGTTGAAAATGAAGTGGGATGAGAGAGGTAAGGAAGCAGCAGAAAAAATTTTGAAGCTAACAGATGCTGGTTCATGAGGTTTAAGGAAAGATTGTATCTTCATAAAGTACAAGAGGAAATATCTAGTGCTTATGTAGAAACTGCAGTGAATTATCCAGATCTGGTCACAATAATCAATGATTGTGTCTGAACTAAACATTTTCAATGTAGAGGAAATTGCCTTATAGTGAACTAAAGTACCATCCAGAAGTTTCAAAGTAAAGAAGAAAAGTCAGTGCCTGGCTTCAAAGCTTTAGAGGACAGCCTGACTCTTGTTGGGGGCTCAATTAGCTGGTGACTGGTTGAAGCCAGTGCTTATTTACCATTCTGAAAATCCTAGGGCCCTTAAGCATAATGCTGAATCAACTCTTCCTGTGCTTTTGGAATGGAACAATAAAGAACATTAACATCTGTTTACCGCATGGGTTACTGAATATTTTATGCCTAGTGTTAAGACCTACTGCTCAGGGAAAAAAAAAAAAAAAAAATCCCTTGAAAATATTGCTACTCTTTGACCATGCACCTGGTCGAGAGTGCTGAGGGAGACTTACCACAGATTCATGTGGTTTTTGTGCCTGACATCACAACATCCATTCTGCAGCACATAGATCAAGGAGTCATTTCGACAGTCAAGTCTTAGTACCTGAAAAATACATTTCGTAAGGCTCTCGTTGCTGTAGATAGAATTCCTCTGATAGATCTGGGCAGTTCGTTCAGCAATTTTAAAGGTAATATCTTAAATTTATGCAGAGGAAGCCATCTGAAGTTGTAATCATTTCTTCGACTGTGCCAAATATCCTACATTGGGAACTGCCTATTTGTGGCAAGCATATGTCTTAAAGATGATCTCTGTGAGCTAGATAGATGCTTTTATACGATTTTTAAAATTTTTGTTGAAGTATGATTGCTTTACAATACTAGTTTCTGTGAAGTTAGTTTCTGTTAGTACAGTGAAGTGAATCACCTATTCATATACATGTATCTCCTCTTTTTTGGATTTTCTTCCCATTTAGATCACCACAGAACATTGAGCAGAGTTCCCTGTGCTATCCATTAGGTTCTCATCAGTTATTTATTTTATACATAGTAGTGTATGCATGGTGATCCCAGTCTTCCAATTCATCCCACACTCCTTCCCTACCTTAGTGTCCATATATTTGTTCTCTACATCTGTGTCTATTTCTACCTTGCAAATAGGTTCATCTGCATCGTTTTTCTAGATTCCACATATGCGCTTTAAAATATGATATATTTTTTCTCTTTCTGACTTACTTCACTCAGTATGGTACTCTCTAGGTCCATCTACATCTCTGCAAATGGCACAATTCCATTCCTTTTTCTAAGTGATATACCATGGCATATATGTACTGCATCTTCATTATCCATTCAGACATAACTAAGTACTCATGCATCCCAACTTTTACCTTTAGTACACACCCCAAACTTTAGCAGTCACTACTGTGATTGGTCAGTAACCATCAACATGGAAGCAAGATCCTGAGTCCGGAAAAAGATTAGGACTCACTGAAGGCTCATAAGATGGTTAACATTTTTTTTAGTAACAGGCTATTTTAAAATTATTTTTAGCAGTAGACTTTTTAAATTATGTTATGTATGTTGCCTTTATAAACATAATACTATCACAACACAGCAGACTATCAGTTCAGTCCAGTCACTCAGTCGTGTCCAGCTCATTGCGACCCCATGAATCACAGCGCGCCAGGCCTCCCTGTCCATTACCAACTCCCGGAGTTCACTCAGATTCACGTCCATCGAGTCACTGATGCCATCCAGCCATCACATCCTCTGTCGTCCCCTTCTCCTCCTGCCCTCAATCCCTCCCAGCAGCAGAGTCTTTTCCAGTGAGTCAACTCTTCAGATGAGGTGGCCAAAGTACTGGAGTTTCAGCCTCAGCATCATTCCATCCAATCAACACCCAGGACTGATCTCCTTCAGAATGAACTGGTTGGATCTCTTTGCAGTCCAAGGGACTCTCAAGAGTCTTCTCCAACACCACAGTTCAAAAGCATCAATTCTTCAGTGCTTGGTTTTCTTCACAGTCCAACTCTCACATCCATACATTACCACTGGAAAAACCATAGCCTTGACTAGATAGAACCTGTTGGCAAAGCAATATCTCTGCTTTTGAATATGCTATCTAGGTTGGTCATAATTTTTCTTCAAAGGAGTAAGTGTCTTTTAATTTCATGGCCACAATCATCATCTGCAGTGATTTTGAAACCCCCCAAAATAAAGTCTGACACTGTTTCCACTGTTTTCCCATCTGTTTCCCATGAAGTGATGGGACCAGAGGCCATGATCTTAGTTTTCTGAATGTTGAGATTTAAGCCAACTTTTTCACTCTCCTCTTTCACTTTCATCAAGAGGCTTTTTAGTTCCTCTTCACTTTCTGACATAGGGGTGGTATAACCTGCATATCTGAGGTTATTGATATTTCTCCCAGCAATCTTGATTCTAGCTTGTGCTTCTTCCAGCCCAATGTTTCTCATGATGTACTCTGCATAGAAGTTAAATAAACAGGGTGACAATATTCAGCCTTGACGTACTCCTTTTCCTATTTGGAACCAGTCAGTTGTTCCATGTCCAGTTCTAACTGTTGCTTCCTGACCTGCATACAGGCTTCTCAAGAGGCAGGTCAGATGGTCTGGTATTCCCATCTATTTCAGAATTTTCCATAGTTTCTTGCGATCCACACGGTCAAAGGCTCTGGTATAGTCAATAAAGCAGAAATAGATGATTTCCTGGAACTTTCTTGCTTTGTCCATGATCCAGTGGATGTTGGCAATTTGATCTCTGGTTCCTCTGCCTTTCCTAAAACCAGCTTGAACATCTGGAAGTTCACGGTGGCTTGGAGAATTTTGAGCATTACTTTGTTAGCATGTGAGATGAGTACAATTGTGTGGTAGTTTGAACATTCTTTGGCATTGCCTTTCTTTGGGATTGGAATGAAAACTGACCTTGTCCAGTCTTGTGGCCACTGCTGAGTGTTCCAAATTTGCTGGCATATTGAATGCAGCACTTTCACAGCATCATCTTTCAGGATTTGAAATAGCTCAACTGGGATTCCATCACCTCCACTAGCTTTTTCATAGTGATGCTTTCTAAGGCCCACTTGACTTCACATCCAAGATGTCTGGCTCTATGTGGAGTGATCACACCACCATGATTATCTGGGTTGTGAAGATCTTTTTTGTACAGTTCTTCTGTGTATTCTTGCCATCTCTTCTTAATATCTTCTGCTTCTGTTAGGTCCATACCATTTCTGTCCTTTATCAAGCTCATCTTTGCTTGAAAGATGCATTATATTTACTACTGTGGGCAGGAATCCCTTAAAAGAAATGGAGTAGCCATCATGGTCAACAAAAGAGTCCAAAATTTAGTACCTGGATGCAGTCTCAAAAATGACAGAATGATCTCTGTTTGTTTCCAAGGCAAACCATTCAATATCACAGTAATCCAAGCCTATGCTCCAACCAGTAATGGTGAAGAAACTGAAGTTGAATGGATCTCTGAAGACCTACAAGACCTTTTAGAACTAACACCCCCAAAAGATGTCCTTTTCATTATAGGGGACTGGAATGCAAAAGTAGGAAGTCAAGAAACGCCTGGAGTAACAGGCAAATTTGGCCTTGGAATACGGAATGAAGCAGGCCAAAGGCTAATAGGGTTTTGCCAAGAGAATGCACTGGTCATAGCAAACACCTTCTTCCAACAACACAGGAGAAGACTACACATGGACATCACCAGATGGTCAACACCGAAATCAGATTGATTATATTCTCTGCAGGCAAAGATGGAGAAGCTCTATACAGTCAACAAAAACAAGACTGGGAGCTGACTGTGGCTCAGATCATGAACTCATTGCCAAATTCAGACTTAAATTGAAGAAAGTAGGGAAAACCAATAGACCATTCAGATATGACCTAAATCAAATCCCTTATTATATACAGTGGATATGAGAAATAGATTTAAGGGACTAGATCTGATAGATAGAGTGCCTGATGAACAATCGTCAGAGGTTTGTGACATTGTACAAGAGACAGGGATCAAGACCATCCCCATGGAAAAGAAATGCAAAGGAGCAAAATGACTGTCTTAGGAGGCCTTACGAATAGCTGTGAAAAGAAGAGAAGCAAAAAGCAAAGGAGAAAGGAAAGATATTCCCATTTGAATGCAGAGTTCCAAAGAATAGCAAAGAGAAATAAGAAAGCCTTCTTTAGCGATCAATGCAAAGAAATAGTGGAAAACAATAGTAGACTATATATATTGTAATTATAACTTTTATATGCACTGGGAAAGCAAAATGTTCATAAGACTCGCTTTAGTGCAGTATTGACTTTATTGTTGTGGTCTGGAGCTGTCCCGCATCTTCAAGGTACATAATTAGGAAAAATCCGATGATAATTGTAGATGGTGTATATAACATACAGTTGGAAGATGTATATGTGTAAGTCCTTTGTTATCTAGAAACCAGCTAAGCAGGACATAAATTATCTTTGTGTCTAAATATGGATAAGGATAGTTATGCAGACATTAATATGTATTTACGTACACAGACATCTCTTTACAAAAGAGATACAACTTTGGAAAAATAAACCTGTGTAGCAGAGATTCGTTGGTCAATGTACATTAAGCCTCGTACTCTTAAAGAAAGACTGTGAGATGTGACAAGCGATAACTCTCAGGTACTGTAAGACCTCCCAAACTCCAAAGGGCTTGCTGAACTGTCTTTACTTAAATAGGAGAGAAAGCAACTGTGACTTTAAATATTTTATAAAAACCATCTTGTTATAAATAATTAATCAAAACCCCTAAGTCCTTGAACAAAATTACGTGTAATTTTGCATTTTAAATTATAGACTCTTAGTATTAAAGTCATTACAAATAAACACAGTATTTCTTCTCACTTACAGAAAAATAAATGGTTTAACAATCTAACCTAATATTGTTAGAATCAAAAAATTTTATATTTACAGTAATTAGTCAATTATCTAACTGTTCTAATACTTAATAAATAAAAATAGCTGATTTCTATTCCTTAAGAGCAAAGCGAACATATATAAATTGAAAAAGGGAACACAAGTGGTTAATCTCAGTTCAAAAAATTTAATATTTGTTATCACAAATGGACAATGCATACTTATTGTATTTTCACAACGTACCTGGTTACATTATATATGACATTAAAATGTTTTTTTTATATACATTATAAACATTAATGAGAACTACATAAAATGATTATAATTTAAATGTCACTTGATCTACTAGAGACATTATCAAATTTTCATGAATGAAACTCAAGAATAGAAATTGTTTTGTGTGCTCACATCAGGGTGTCTCTTTCAACTGTTACAGTGGCTAATGATAGGAATAATAATAAAAAAAGTAATTTATGTTCTTGAACTCTTTTTCCATAAATTTATTCTATTTCTCACCAAATCATCTGATTTAGCAGTAATTTTATAGACAGATAAATGAGAGAGAAAAATATTGTGTATATAATTATTTAAGTCACAGATTTTGCACAAATTTGTCCTTGGTATCTCTGAGTGTTACAAAACATATATGTAGTCAGCTTTCCCCAGTTACAATATAGGAGATCAACACTGATTTCTCTTTTTAGGAAAATCCCTCTAGAAACCTTTCCAAGCCCATTCTCTTATCAGCCATCTACCTTCATTCCCACAGAGGCTTAAGGATAATCGTTCAGAATTGTAATTCATCCAGCAGAAATGGAGTCCAGCAGCAACTGAGGTTTAGAGACCTAACTGACTGGATCTCAAGGTCATTTCCTTTGTATTGCTTTTGTGCTTTGATTTCCTAAACATGGGTGGTCCAGGTGTTTTCTTGTTGATTCGGTGTGAACACTGCCTTATTATAATCACCTCTTGCCTAGCACCCTGGTACTTGACTTCTTACAATCCAGTGCATTTAGTTGTTGATAATTCTACCTAAACTTCATGCTTCCTTGGTGCACTGGGGCTGGTGTGCTGCATAGCCCAGTGCTACTCTAATGAGTGTGTCAATGATAAGAATGAACTGGTAGGCAGTGCAGTATGGATTGCAGACATTCATGGACAAATTAGCTAAACTAGTATTGTTTTCATTGCTTGTTTTAATGCTAGAGAAAGTTGAACAGTGCTGTATAACATTATATATACATGTTATAAATCTTTATCTAAATTATATGCATTAATTAGATATTAGGTATATATATATATTTTTAGGTATATATATTAATTAGATATAGGCTTATATCTAATTTATAACTTATGACAAGTCTGCTGTTAAGTTATTCAGAGCAGTCTCTGAATATGTTTAGGTTTCCTGTCTTAAAAAAGTCAATGAATTGAGAAAGACTAGTGTTATGGTACATAATGTGTATTTTACTATTTTTATACATAGTGAAAATGCACGTCACTGGAAGAAAAATAGAATATTTTGAAAAGTGGAAGAACTCTACAAAATAAGTTTTTTGTATATCACCAGACTTGGAAGCAGAATTGTCAGGAAAATGAAGGGAAATTAGCATTTAGAACAACAATAGAATGCTAGTTAGTTTTTTTTTTGTGCAGATAGAAAGGAATGGGAAAACTACAGGAGAGTATAATTGTGCTTAGTTTAACTTAACCAGTTAGCCAAGACTTTTTGCAACTAACTCTTTTATAGCTATGACATCTTTATGCAGCTGTCCTTTTCTCTTTCTGACTTGGCTGCTTTTGTGCACATTTCAAATGTTTTTGATCAAATGCATATATAGCCCAATTTTTTTTTCTTTTCTGAAAGCAGTGTCCCTTGATTAGGCAAAAACCTAAAGTTTGGCTTTCATCAGAAATAAAGATGTGGGGACAGGGGTCAGAGGATGATTGATAGTAAGCAGGATGCTGGCTGTATCTTTAACAGTTTGAAAGGGATTTGAAGGGAGATGGCTGACCAGTAAAAGCCCGTTGGCTGGTCAAGAAAACTGCCATCTGCACAGTGGAGAGACTGGTAAAATACCAACGAGTTCATGTGTAGCATTGGTTATAATAGTTACTCCTTTTTTTTCTCACTTGGATGAAGTAAAAATTGAAGTTCATACACAAACCCCATGGCCCTGTCTCCTTCAATGCTGGCAGTGACCTGCACAGATAGGATTTCACATTCACACACATAGAAGGGCTGGTCTCCCCTATTATCTTAGTGCTTCATGGTTATAATCTAAGACCTTCTGCCTCTCCCACAACATAAACCTTTCTTCTTTGAAAAAAAAATAAAAAAGAGCTGAGCTAGTGGGGATAGAATATATTACCTCATTCTATGCAATGGCTCGAGATTAACTAGACCACTGAATAATCTCATTTAGCTAAACAGGCATGTAGCTCAAATTGGATCATTCTGTTTTGTTCAGCACAGGAAAAAATAGAAATAAAACACATTAAAAGAAAACACAAGTAGCATTAATTGGAATAGTCATTGTTAAAGTAATTTTACCAGGATAATCCAACAACATTTTTGCTTAAACTTGGGACTCTGGCAGTAGAGAGAAAAGGAATTTTGTTTGTGAATTTGAATTTTCTACATCATCCATTTGATTGAATATATATGATTAAATTTTATAAGGTATTCATAATGTTTTATATATGATGATTGAATATTTGTATAAAATGGCAAAAAAGAAGGGAGTTTAATAGTTATTTCTTATAAATACTACAATATTCTATCTTCATATGTAAATTGGTGATAAACATTATATTCTTAATGGAAAAATGCAGCCTTTCTATTTCAGTGGGATTGGAAGGGGCATTTGAGATAACGTGTAGATAACAAGTTATCAACTTGCTTGCTGATTTTCTTTAATTTACAAAATGTACATTGTTAGGCTGTTCTTTGTAAAGACTGGTATTTATCCCAGGAAGAGTTTATTCTAGCGATAAAATATAGCCAGGTATTCAGAAGTTAGTTTGTGGAATATAGGATTGATACGGGAATGTTATAAAGGAGAAATTTACCTTCCCACTTGAAAAACACATCCTTGAGCCTTTAGAGAGAAATTATCCCATAGTGCTCTAAATGAATGTATATTTCAAATAAATTTTACATTTTAGAAATGTCATTGAATAACACAATTCATCAAGTTTTGCTTTTATACTTCAAAAGAGTTTTAATGCTTTTTCTTTAACCTGAGCATTTGATTTCAAGGAAAGTTTTGTCATCTTTTTATCTACCTGTATATATTTTTCATCCTTCCCTCTACTGGTCTTACATCACCCCACTCTCCCTCCTCTTCTCTCTCTCAACTATCTACTTTCCTACCTATAATACATCTATTGATCTACCTTTTATTTCTCTACACACCTACTTAAATTAATAGATGTATTCCTAGATATTTATTTTGGACCTGTGTTGGAATGTTTGGTTAATCATAGTTTCTAGTTCTTAGGACATTGTTGTTGGAGATTTATGCAAGGCCTTCCATTGTTTCTGTCTTTCTTTCAGCCTATTCTTTCTTCCTTTTCTACTTACTGCCTTCTCTTCTAACCAACCCCTCCACTCACATTCCTCTCC
>NW_017213426.1:0-15636 GCF_001704415.2 Capra hircus | reverse complement strand
AGCTTAGGACTGGAGAACGGGAGGCGTCTCCGCCACCATTGACGTCAATTGGGGGTTTGGGTGGGTAGATGGAGGGGGCTGCCCCCTGGCCTCGTTCCAAGCAGAGACCCTGGACGGAGTCCCGTGGAGCGAGTGGGCTTTTCCCGGGCACAGCTGTGCCCTGGACTGCCACGATCCCCGTTGGGTGGCGGGCAGTTCGCGGGCTTTGGTTTGTGGCCCTCCCTCGCAGCGGGGGTGGGATCAACCCCGGGTGGATCAATCAGGGGCCTCAGCAGTGCCAAGGAAGCTTACCGCCCAGGAAACGCCCCAAGGTCCCTTTGAATTGGCCACCAATGTCCCTTTCCCAGCCTGCCTTGCTCTGGGATTTCCCGCCTTTTCACATTCCACAGGTCCCTGGGCCTCGACTGTCCCCCGCTGGCTCCTCCGAGGCATTCCGGGACACCAGACGCTCTCTCCAGCGCCTCCACCTAGATCCCTCGCTGTCCTCGCCTCCGTTTCCCCCATGCCCCTCCCCAACTCCTCCGTGGGCTCTTGGCGTCCTTTCACTCTGGAACTTCCAAAGGGTCCTTCACAACCTTGCTGCAACTCAAGAAGTTCCCTGATATACCCGTCTCCACTCGAGAGGAAGCACGAGAGTCCTGCCCACCATCCAGGAGCTCGGTTTCCGCCTCCTAGCTCGAGAGGAGGGATCCTTTCCCTGCGTGGTCGGGAAAGAATTCCCGGCGTTCCCGTCGCATCTCAAGAGGAGGGCGCTCTCCACAGGAAAGGCGAGAGGAACTCCAGGGTCGTGCCACCATTCCCTGAGTCCCCGATGTCTCAGTCATTCCAGGGAAACCTGTTTTCCCTGCACTGCCTCGACTTTTAAGCCGAGGATCGTCTCACACAACGGTGGCACGTGGAACAGCCCTTTGGGAAAGCCTCGTGGGAAAGCTTTGAGCGAAAGCCACAGATCCCTTTATCCACGCGAAGAGAAGCGTGACACTGCTGCTACATATCGGGAGGAAAGCGCACGTGCATGCCCCCACTCGAGACGAGGACTGACTCCCCTGGGGAGACTCCAGAAGTACAGCAAGATCCATGTCAGCACTGGAGAGGAATGCTCAGGTTCCGGCACCGACTCCACACAAGATCTTAGGACCCGGCATCGACAGGAGAGGAATCCCGAGAGGCCCCCGAGCAACTTGCATGCTGACTGGCCTTTCCTGAAGCCACCAGAGCGGGTCCCTGAGGTCCCATCGTATGTCGAGAGCACCTGCCGCAACTCGAGAAATCCAGGAGGTTGTCCCCTCCAGGTGAGATGAGGCCCATTTCCGCTGAGGCGTCTCGAGGCTAATCACATCTAACAATTGGAACTTCCAAAGGGTCCTTCACACCCTTGCTGCAACTCAAGAAGTTCCCCGACATACCCGTCTCCACTCGATTGGAAACACGAGAGTCCCGCCCATATCCAGAGGAGTCCCGTTTCCGCCCCATGCTCGGAGGAGGGATCCTTTCCCTGCGTGGTCGGGAAAGAATTCCCGACGTTCCGTCGCATCTCAAGAGGAGGCGCTCTCCACAGGAAAGGCGAGAGGAACTCCAGGGTCGTGCCACCATTCCCAGAGTCCCCCAGATGTCTCAGTCCATTCCAGGGAAACGTGTTTTCCCTGCACAGCCTCGACTTTCAAGCCGAGGATCGACTAACACCACGGTGGCATGTAGGACAGCCCTTTGGGAAAGCCTCGTGGGAACGCCTCGTGTGAAAGCCTCGTGGGAAAGCCTCGAGGGAAAGCCACAGATCCCTTGATCCACGCGAAGGGAAGCGTAACACCGCTGCTACAGCTCGGGAGGAAAGCGCGCATGTGCATGCCCCCACTCAAGACGAGGACTGACTCCACTGGAGAGACTCCAGAAGTACCCCAAGATCCATGTCAGCACTGGAGAGGAATGCTCAAGTTCCGGCACCGACTCCACACAAGGTCTTAGGCCCCAGCATCGACGGGAGAGGAATCCCGAGAGGCCCCCGAGCAACTCGCATGGGGACTGGCCTTTCCTGAGGCCACCAGAGCGGGTCCCTGAGGTCCCCATCGTAAGTCGAGAGCACCTGCCATAAATCGAGAAAATCCAGGAGGTTCTCCCCTCCAGGCGAGATGAGGCCCATTTCCGCTGAGGTGTCTCGAGGCTAAACACATCTAACACCTGGAACTTCCAAAGGGTCCTTCACACCCTTGCTGCAAATCAAGAAGTTCCCCGACATACTCGTCTCCACTCGAGAGGAAGCACGAGAGTCCCGCCCACATCCAGAGGAACCCCGTTTCCCCCTCCTAGCTCGAGAGGAGGGTTCCTTTCCCTGCGTGGTCGGGAAAGAATTCCAGGCGTTTCCGTCGCATCTCAAAAGGAGGTGCTCTCCACAGGAAAGGCAGAGGACTCCAGGGTCGTGCCACCATTCCGAGTCCCCCAGATGTCTCAGTCCATTCCAGGGAAACCTGTTTTCCCTGCACTGCCTCGACTTTCAAGCCGAGGATCGACTCACACCACGGTGGCACGTGGGACAGCCCTGTGGAAAAGCCTAGTGGGAAAGCCTCGGAGGGAAAGCCCACAGATCCCTTGATCCACGCGAAGGGAAGCGCGTCACTGCTGGCTACAGCTCGGGAGGAAAGCGCACGTGCATGCCCCCACTCCGAGACGAGGACTGACTCCCCTGGGGAGACTCCAGAAGTACCCAAGATCCATGTCAGCACTGGAGAGGAATCCTCAGGTTCCGGCACCCACTCCACAAAAGATCTTAGGCCCCCGGCATCGACGGGAGAGGAATCCCGAGAGGCCCGCGAGCAACTCGGATGGGGACTGGCCTTTCCTGAGGCCAGCAGAGGCGGGTCCCTGAGGTCCCCGTCGTAGGTCGAGAGCACCTGCCGAAACTCGACAAAATCCAGGAGGTTCTCCCCTCCAGGCGAGATGAGGCCCATTTCCGCTGAGGCGTCTCGAGGCTAAACACATCTAACACCTGGAACTTCCAAAGGGTCCTTCACACCCTTGCTGCAACTCAAAGAAGTTCCCCGACATACCCGTCTCCACTCGAGAGGAAGCACCAGAGTCCCGCCCACATCCAGAGGAGCCCCCGATTCCGCCTCATAGCTGGAGAGGAGGGATCCTTTCCCTGCGTGATCGGGAAAGAATTCCCGGCGTTTCCCGTCGCATCTAAAGAGGAGGCACTCCCACAGGAAAGGCGAGAGGAACTCCAGGGTAGTGCGACCATTCCCAAGTGTCCCCGCAAATGTCTCAGTCCATGCCAGGGTAAGCTGTTTTCCCTGCACTGCCTCGACTTTCAAACCGAGGATCGACTCACACCACGGTGGCACGTGGAACAGCCCTGTGGGTAAGCCTCTTGGGAAAGCCTCATGGGAAAGCCTCGAGGGAAAGTCGCTGATCCCATGATCCACGCGACGGGAAGCGTGACCACTGCTGCTACAGCTCGGAGGAAAGAGCAGGTGCATGCCCCCCACTCGAGACGAGGACTGACTCCCCTGGGGAGACTCCAGAAGTACCCCAATATCGATATCAGCACTGGAGAGCAATCCTCAGGTTCCGGCACCGACTCCACACAGGGTCTTATGCCCCGGCATCGACCGGAGAGGAATCCCGAGAGGCCCCTGAGCAACTTGCATGGGGACTGGCCTTTCCTGAGGCCACCAGAGCGGGTCCCTGAGGTCCCGTGGAAAGTCGAGAGCACCTGCCGCAACTCGAGAAAATCCAGGAGGTTCTCCTCTCCAGGCCAGATGAGGCCCATTTCCGCTGAGGCGTCTCCAGGCTAATCACAACTAACCTCTGGAACTTCCAAAGGGTCCTTCACACCCTTGCTGGCAACTCAAGAAGTTCCCCGACATACCCGTCTCCCCTCGAGAGGAAGCACGAGAGTCCCGCCCACATCCAGAGGAGCCCCATTGCCGCCTCCTAGCTCGAGAGGAGGGATCCTTTCCCTGCGTGCTCGGGAAAGAATTCCAGGCGATCCCGTCGCATCTCAAGAGGAGGCACTCTCCACTAGAAAGGTTAGAGGAACTCCAGGGTCGTGCCACCATTCCCTGAGTCGCCCAGATGTATCAGTCCATTCCATGGAAACCTGTTTTTCCCTGCACAGCCTCGACTTTCCAAGCCAAGGATCGACTAACACCACGGTGCCATGTAGGACAGCCCTGTGGGAAAGCCTCTTGGGAATGCCTCGTGTGAAAGCCTCGTGGGAAAGCCTCGAGGGAAAGCCACAGATCCCTTGATCCACGCGAAGGGAAGCGTGACACTGCTGCTACAGCTCGGAGGAAAGCACACGTGCATGCCCCACTCGAGACGAGGACTGACTCCGCTGGGAGACTCCAGAAGTACCCCGAGATCCATGTCAGCACTGGAGAGGAATCCTGAGGTTCCGGCACCCACTCCACACAAGATCTTAGGCCCCGGCATCGACGGGAGAGGAATCCGAGAGGCCCGCGAGGAACTCGCATGGGGACTGGCCGTTCCTGAGGCCACCAGAGCGGGTCCCTGAGGTCCCGGTCGTAAGTCGAGAGCACCTGCCGCAACTCGAGAAAATCCAGGAGGTTCTCCCTCAGGCGAGTTGAGGCCCATTTCCGCTGAGGCGTCTCGAGGCTAATCACATCTAACAATTGGAACTTCCAAAGGGTCCTTCACACCCTTGCTGCAACTCAAGAAGTTCCCCGACATACCCGTCTCCACTCGATTGGAAACACGAGAGTCCCACCCACATCCAGAGGAGTACCGTTTCCCCCCATGCTCGAGAGGAGGGATCCTTTCCCTGCGTGGTCGGGAAAGAATTCCCGACGTTCCCGTTGCATCTCAAGAGGAGTCGCTCTCCACAGGAAAGGCGAGAGGAACTCCAGGGTCGTGCCACCATTCCCAGAGTCCCCCAGATGTCTCAGTCCATTCCAGGGAAACGTGTTTTCCCTGCACAGCCTCGACTTTCAAGCCGAGGATCGACTAACACCACGGTGGCATGAAGGACAGCCCTGTGGGAAAGCCTCGTGGGAACGCCTCGTCTGAAAGCCTCGTGGGAAAGCCTCGAGGGAAAGCCACAGATCCCTTGATCCACGTGAAGGGAAGCGTGACACTGCTGCTACAGCTCGGGAGGAAAGCGCTCGTGCATGCCCCCACTCGAGACGAGGACTGACTCCACTGGAGAGACTCCAGAAGTACCCCAAGATCCATGTCAGCACTGGAGAGGAATGCTCAGGTTCCGGCACCGAATCCACACTAGATCTTAGGCCCCAGTATCGACGGGAGAGGAATCCCGAGAGGCCCCGAGCAACTCGCATGGGGACTGGCCTTTCCTGAGGCCACCAGAGCGGGTCCCTGAGGTCCCCATCGTAAGTCGAGAGCACCTGCCCCAACTCGAGAAAATCCAGGAGGTTCTCCCTCCAGGCGAGATGAGGCCCATTTCCGCTGAGGCGTCTCGAGGCTAATCACATCTAACATCTGGGAACTTCCAAAGGGTCCTTCACACCCTTGCTGCAACTCAAGAAGTTCCCCGACATACCCGTCTCCACTCGAGAGGAAGCACGAGAGTCCCGCCCACATCCAGAGGAGCCCCGTTTCCGGCTCCTAGCTCAAGAGGAGGGATCCTTTCCCTGCGTGGTCGGGAAAGAATTCCCGGCGTTCCCCGTCGCATCTCAAGAGGAGGCGCTCTCCACAGGAAAGGCGAGAGGAACTCCAGGGTCGTGCCACCATTCCCAGAGTCCCCCAGATGTCTCAGTCCATTCAAGGGAAACCTGTTTTCCCTGCACTGCCTCGACTTTCAAGCCGAGGATCGACTCACACCACGGTGGCACGTGGGACAGCCCTGTGGGAAAGCCTCGTGGAAAGCCTCTAGGGAAAGCCACAGATCCCTTGATCCACGCGAAGGGAAGCGTGACACTGCTGCTACAGCTCGGGAGGAAAGCGCACGTGCATGCCCCCACTCGAAACGAGGACTGACTCCCCTGGGGAGACTCCAGAAGTACCCAAGATCCATGTCAGCACTGGAGAGGAATCCTCAGGTTCCGGCACCGACTCCACACAAGTCTTAGGCCCGGCATCGACGGGAGAGGAATCCCGAGAGGCCCCGAGCAACTCCATGGGGACTGGCCTTTCCTGAGGCCACCAGAGCGGGTCCCTGAGGTCCCCATTATAATTCGAGAGCACCTGCCGCAACTCGAGAAAAATCCAGGAGGTTCTCCCTCCAGGCGAGATGAGCCCATTTCCGCTGAGGGTCTGGAGGCTAATCACATCTAACATCTGGAACTTCCAAAGGGTCTTTCACACCCTTGTTGCAACTCAAGATGTTCCCCGACATACCCGTCTCCAATCGAGAGGAAGCACGAGAATCTCCGCCCGCATCCAGAGGAGCCCCGTTTCCGACTCCAAGCTCGAGAGGAGGGACCCTTTCCCTGCGTGTTCGGGAAAGAATTCCCGGCGTTCCCGTCGCATCTCAAGAGGAGGCGCTCTCCACAGGAAAGGCGAGAGGAACTCCAGGTCGTGCCACCATTCCCAGAGTCCCCCAGATGTCTCAGTCCATTCAGGGAAACCTGTTTTCCCTGCACTGCCTCGACTTTCAAGCCGAGGATCGACTCACACCAACGGTGGCACGTGGGTCAGCCCTGTGGGAAAGCCTCGTGGGAAGCCTCAAGGGAAAGCCTCGGGAAAGCCACAGATCCCTTGATCCACGCGAAGGGAAGGGTGACACTGCTGCTACAGCTCGGAGGAAAGCGCACGTGCATGCCCCACTCAAACGAGGACTGACTCCCCTGGCGAGACTCCAGAAGTACCCCAAGATCCATGTCAGCACTGGAGAGGAATCCTCAGGTTCCGGCACTCCACACAAGGTCTTAGGCCCGGCATCGACGGGTGCGGAATCCCGAGAGGCCCTTGAGCAACTCGCATGGGGACTGGCCTTTCCTGAGGCCACCAGAGCGGGTCCCTGAGGTCCCCGTGGAAAGTCGAGAGCACCTGCCGCAAATCGAGAAAATCCAGGAGGTTCTCCCCTCCAGGCGAGATGAGGCCCATTTCCGCTGAGGGTCTCCAGGCTAATCACACCTAACCTCTGGAACTTCCAAAGGGTCTTTCACACCCTTGTGCAACTCAAGAAGTTCCCCGACATACCCGTCTCCACTCGAGAGGAAGCACGAGAGTCCGCCCACATCCAAAGGAGCCCCGTTTCCGCCTCCTACCTCGAGAGGAGGGATCCTTTCCCTGCGTGTTCGGGAAAGAATTCCCGGCGTTCCCGTCGCATCTCAAGAGGAGGCGCTCTCCACAGGAAAGGCGAGAGGAACTCCAGGGTCTTGCCACATTCCCAGAGTCACCAGATGTCTCAGTCCATTCCAGGGAAACCTGATTTCCCTGCACTGCCTCGACTTTCAAGTCGAGGATCGACTCACACCACGGTGGCACGTGGGACAGCCCTGTGGAAGCCTCGTGGGAAAGCCTCGTGGAAAAGGTGGGAAAGCCTCGAGGGAAGCCACAGATCCTTGATCCACGGGAAGGGAAGCGCGACACTGCTGCTACAGCTCGGACGAAAGCGCACGTGCATGCCCCACTCAGACGAGGACTGACTCCCCTGGGAGACTCCAGAAGTACCCCAAGATCCATGTCAGCACTGGAGAGGAATCCCGGTTCTGGCGACTCCACACAAGATCTTAGGCCCCGGCATCACGGGAGAGGAATCCGAGGCCCCCGAGCAACTCGCATGGGGACTGGCCTTTCCTGAGGCCACCAGAGCGGGTCCCTGAGGTCCCCGCATAAGTCGAGAGCACCTGCCGCAACTCGAGAAAATCCAGGAGGTTCCCCCCTCAGGCGAGATGAGGCCCATTTCCGCTGAGGCGTCTCGAGGCTAATCACACCTAACCTTTGAACTTCCAAAGGTCCTTCCACACCCTTGCTGCAAACAAGAAGTTCCCCGACATACCCGTCTCCACTCGAGAGGAAGCACGAGAGTCCCGCCCACATCCAGAGGAGCCCCGTTTCCGCTTCCTAGCTCGAGAGGAGGGATCCTTTCCTGCGTGTCGGGAAAGAATTCCCGGCGTTCCCGTCGCATCTCAAGAGGAGGCGCTCTCCACAGGAAAGGCGAGAGGAACTCCAGGGTCGTGCCACCATTCCCAGAGTCCCCCAGATGTCTCAGTCCATTCCAGGGAAACCTGTTTTTCCCTGCACTGCCTCGACTTTCAAGCCGAGGATCGACTCATACCACGGTGGCAGTGGGAGCCCTGTGGAAAAGCCTCCTGGGAAAGCTCGTGGGAAAGCCTCAATTGAAAGCCACAGATCCCTTGATCCACGCGAAGGGAAGAGCGCACTGCTGCTACAGCTCGGGAGGAAAGCGCACGTGCGTGCCCCACTCGAGACGAGGACTGACTCCCCTGGAGAGACTCCAGAAGGTCCTTCACACCCTGCTGCAACTCAAGAAGTTCCCCGACAGGAGACACGAGAGTTCCCCCACATCCTGAGGAGCCCCGTTTCCACCTCCTAGCTCGAGAGGAGGGATCCTTTCCCTGCGAGTCGGATAAGAATTCCTGCGTTCCGTCGCATCTCAAGCGGAGGCGCTCTCCACAGGAAAGGCGAGAGGATTCCAGGGTCATGCCACCATTCCCAGAGACCCCCAGATATCTCAGTCCATTCCAGGGAAACCTGTTTTCCCTGCACTGCCTCGACTTTCAAGAGGAGGATGACTCACACCACGGTGCACGTGGGACAGCCCTGTGGGAAAGCCTCGTGGGAAAGCCTCGTGGGAAAACCTCAAGGGAAAGCCTCGAGGGAAAGCACAGATCCTTGATCCACGCCAGGGGAAGCGCGAAACTGCTGCTACAGCTCGGGAGGAAAGCGCACGTGCATGCCCCCACTCGAGACAGGACTGACTCCCCTGGGGAGACTGCAGAAGTACCCCAAGATCCATGTCAGCACTCGAATCCTCAGGTTTCGGTACACTCCACACAAGGTCTTAGGCCCTGGCATCGAAGGAGAGGAATCCCAGAGGCCCCCGAGCAACTCGCATGGGGACTGGCCTTTCCTGAGGCCACCAGAGCGGGTCCCTGAGGTTCCCGTCATAAGTCGAGGGCACCTGCCGCAACTCGAGAAAATCCAGGAGGTTCTCCGTCCAGGTGAGATGAGGCCCATTTCCGCTGAGGCGTCTCGAGGCTAATCACACTAACCTCTGGAACTTCCAAAGGGTCCTTCACACCCTTGCTGCAACTCAGAAATTCCCCGACATACCCGTGTCTACTCGAGAGGAAGCACGAGAGTTCTGCCACATCCAGAGGAGCCCGTTTCCGCCTCCTAGCTCGAGAGGAGGAATCCTTTCCCTGCGTGGACGGGAAAGAATTCCCGGCGTTCCCGTCGCATTTCAAGAGGAGGCGCTCTCCACAGGAGGGCGAGAGAACTCCAGGGTCGTGCCACCTTTCCCAGAGTCCCCCAGATGTCTCAGTCCATTCGAGGGAAACCTGTTTTCCTTGCACTGCCTCGACTTTCAAGCCGAGGATTGACTCACACCACGGTGGCACGTGGGACAGCCCTGTGGGAAAGCCTCGTGGAAAGCCGGGGAAAGCCTCGAGGGAAAGCCACAGATCGCATGATCCACGCAAAGGGAAGCGTGACACTGCTGCTACAGCTCGGGAGGAAAGCGCACGTGCATGCCCCACTCGAGACGAGGACTGACTCCCCTGGGAGACTCCAGAAGTACCCAAGATCCATGTCAGCACTGGAGAGGAATCCTCAGGTTCCGTCACCGACTCCACACAAGGTCTTAGGCCCCGGCATCGACAGGAGAGTAATCCCAAGAGGCCCCCGAGCAACGCACATGGGGACTGGCCTTTCTTGAAGCCACCAGTCTGGTCCTGAGGTCCCCGTCGTAAGTCGAGAGCACCTGCCGCAACTCGAGAAAATCCAGGAGGTTCTCCCTCCAGGCGAGATGAGGCCCATTTCCGCTGAGGCGTCTCGAGGCTAATCACATCTAACCTCTGGAACTTCCAAGGGGTCTTTCACAACCTTGCTGCAACTCAAGAAGTTCCCCGACATACCCGTCTCCACTCGAGAGGAAGCACGAGTGCCCCGCCCTCATCCAGAGGGGCCCCGTTTCTGCCTCCTAGCTCGAGAGGAGGGATCCTTTCCCTGCGTGGTCGGGAAAAATTCCCGGCGTTCCCGACGCATCTCAAGTGGAGGCGCTCTCCATAGGAAAGGCGAGAGGAACTCCAGGGTCGTGCCACCATTCAACGAGTCCCCCAGATGTCTCAGTCCATTCCAGGGAAACCTGTTTTCCCAGCACTGCCTCGACTTTCATGCCGAGGATCGACTCACACCACGGTGACACGTGGGACAGCCCTGTGGGAAAGCCTCGTGGGACAGCCTCGAGGGAAAGCCACAGATCCCTTGATCCACGCGGGAAGCGTGACACTGCTGCTACAGCAAGGGAGGAAAGCGCACGTGCATGCCCCTCACACGAGAACTGACTCCCCTGGGGAGAATCCAGAAATACCCAAGATGCATGTCAGCCCTGGAGAGGAATCCTCAGGTTTTCAGAAGGTCTTAGGCCCTGGCATCGACGGAGAGGAACAGCGACAGACCTCTAGCAACTCGCATGGGGACTGGCCTTTCCTGAGGTCACCAGAGTGGGTCCATGAGGTCCGTCGTAAGTCAAGAGCACCTGCCGCAACTCGGTAAAATCCAGGAGGTTCTCCCTGCAGGCGAGATGAGGCCCGTTTCCACTGAGGTGTCTCGAGGCTAATCACACTTGACCTCTGGAACTCCTGACCTCTGTTTTCCCATCTATTTGCCATGAAGTGATGAGACTGGATGCAATGATTTTAGTTTTCTGAATGCTGAGCTTTAAGCTAACTTTTTCACTCTCCTCTTTCACTTTCATCTGGAGACTCTTTAGTTCTTCTTCACTTTCTGCCATAAGGGTGGTGTCATCTGCATATCTGAGATTATTGATATTTCTCCCAGCAATCTGGATTCCAGCATGTGCTTCCTCCAGCCCAGTGTTTCTCATGATGTAGTTTGCATATAAGTTAAATAAGCAGGGTGACAATATAGAGCCTTGACATATTCCTTTTCCTAGTTAGAACCAGTCTGTTGTTCCATGTCCAGTTCGAACTGTTTCTTCCTGACCTGCATACAGGTTTCTCAAGAGACAGGTCAGGTGGTCTGGTATTCCCATCTCTTTCAGAATTTTTCCCAGTTTATTGTGATCCACACAGTCAAAGGCTTTGGCATAGTCAATAAAGCAGAAATAGATGTCTTTTTTTCTGGAACTCTCTTGCTTTTTCAATGATCCAGTGGATGTTGGCAGTTTGATCTCTGGTTTCTCTGCATGTTTTAAAATCCCTCTTGAACATTTGGAAGTTCACAGTTCATGTGAACTTGGAGAATTTTGAGCATTACTTTACTAGTGTGTGAGATGAGTGCAATTGTGCAGCAGCTTGAATATTCTTTGTCATTGCCTTTCTTTGGGATTGGAATGAAAACTGACCTAATGACTAGATGTTTTCAATTGCATATGCTGAAAGAACTGGCTGTGCAGTTTTGAAGAAAAAAAAATCATTTTAACCCATTTTCTCTGAAGTGCAAGGCATATCATGGCCATCCCTGAATCATAAAGTCACCTTTTCTTTATGTAGTCATAGTTTCATGCCTAAATTATAGGCCAACTCGTGCTCAAATGGACTCTGATGTCAGGGGCAGATCAACTAATAAAAAGCTTGGATTGTCCCTCTGGAGGAAAGTGAGATCTTTGTCCCACGAGAAGAATCTGAAGGGTTAAGGGAACTTGCAAGAGTGGGGAAAGCTTAGTCCATCCTACATGTACCAAAATCTTAAATAAGGCTTATTTACTTTACCGAAGTAAAAAAACAGATGATGAAAACAATTATAAATCAATGAAAGGTAAAGAAATCCATAGTCTGTTATCAAAAATTGCATTCTAAGAAAACTTTGTTCTCTTAACCTAGAGAGGAGACTAAATTCCATCTGGTACCAGCTTACCAGAAGACAAACAAACAAACAAACAAATTATCGTAAGCTTAAAAAAAGTATATTCCATATATCTTGAAGTAGCAGTATTTCTGCAAAGGCATCAGTGTGAAACCATAGAGGACATGGTTAAAACCTGATTAAATAGAAATTGACAATGTAATCTGGTCACTGCTGCGACTTGAAATGCTTTAATATGATAACTGGAATTATAACTGACAGCATTTGACCAGGACATATCAGATTTTCACGGATGTCAGATAATTTCTAGGATATCTATATTAGGAACTGAAGGAATCTTTGAACCTAGGAAAGAAAACAACAGTCTCAAAGGCCCTTGCTGAATCATCTATCAGCAAGGAATGTCTTTGCAAGGATCGCAAAGTGAAGGGAAAATACACCGACCTGCCTCTGCAACTTTGGTCCTCTGAGCAGATCTGGAGGTCTCCCTTTGTATAAGCTAACCTGTTCCTTCCAAATAGAGGTTTGCAACACAAAACAAGTGGCCGCCTATTTTCCTCGAAGGAGGCTCTCTTTCCCCACATCCTGCGAACTCCCTTTCCCAGCCTCCTGGAAAAGCGCTTCTTGCAGTTCCTTTCAGAAAATCCTATGGACGGAGAAGCCTGGTAGGCTGCAGTCCGTGGGGTCGCTGAGGGTCGGACGCGACTGAGCGACTGCACTTTCATTTTCACTTTCATGCATTGGAGAAGGCAATGGCAACCCACTTACTGTTCTTGCCTGGAGAATCCCAGGGACGGGGGAGCCTAGTGGGCTACCGTCTATGGCGTCGCACAGAGTCGAACACGACTGAAGCAACTTAGCAGCAGCAGCAGCAGCAGTTCCTTTCTTAGGGGCAGTTATCCCTGAGATTGGGACCTGGAAAGGCAGAGCCACCTCCACACACACGTCTTTTCTGTCCCCTTTCCTCTGGAGGAGAGCTCTAGTGAGCCTAGGTCTGTCAGGAAAATTCTTGGCTTTGACGGGATCCCACCCAGTGTGTGAACCTGCATACCCGACCTAGGGGCCACAGGCACCTGTTTTGCTCGAGTGGGTCCTGGAGGGGTGCAGCATAGCAAGAGCTTAAAAATCCATCCAATTTGTTTTTTTTTTTTTTTTACCTCGGAGAGAACGAGTTTGCTCCACCTCCACCCTTTGGCAGTGTGGAGGGAAGAGGTCACCACCCTCTCCCAAAGGGGACATAGGGCCTACCAGGAGAGAAAGGCCCCTTGAGGAGCTGAGCCCAGGTAGGCAGCCAGTGATGTCAAGCACACTCCGCTGCTTGCTTCTTCATGGGCACTCCCACGATCTGCTAGGAATGTCTTTGCAAGGATCTCAAAGGGAAGGGGAGATACATGGCCCTGTCTCTGGAACTTCAGTCCTCTGAGCAGATCTGGAGGTCTTGAGATGTATAAGCAAACCTGTTCCTTCCAAATAGAGGCTTGCAAACACACCCCCGGTGGTTGCCTCTTCTTCCCCGAAGAAGTCTTTCTTTCCCCACATGCTGCGAACTCCCTGTCCCAACGTCCAAGAATAGCGCTTCTTGCCATTCCTTTCTAGAGGCAGTTATCCCTGAGCTTGGGGCCGTAGGGAGTAGCCCCACACTCACAGGGAAAGGCAAAGACTCCTCCATACATCTCCTCTATCCCCTTTGCTCTGGAGGAGAGCTCTAGTGAGCCTAGGTCTTTCAGGAAAATTCTTGGCTTGGACAGGATCTCACCCTGTTTGTGAACCTGCATACCCAACCAGGGGCCACAGAGCACCTGTTTCAGTAAAGTGGGCCCTGAAAGGGTGCAGCCTAGCAAGAGCTTGAAAATCCAATCAATTGCTGTTTTGTACCTCTGACAGAGCAAGCTTGGCTCCACCCTTTGGCAGTGAGGAGAAAAGAGGCATGACACCCTCCCCAAGGGGACATGGGGCCTACTTCGAGAGGAAAGGCCCCTTGTGGAGCTGAGGCCAGGAAGGCACACAGTCGTGTCAAACACACTCCCACTGCTTGCTTCTTCAGGGGCACTCCCGCTATCAGCTAGGAATGTCTTTGCAATGATCACAAAGGGAAGGGGAGATACAGGGCCCTGCTTCTGGACCTCCGTGCTCTGAGCAAATCTCTGGAGGCTCTCAGAAAGGTCAAGGTCAAGTTCAAGTTCAAGGTCAAGTTCAAGTTCAAGTTCAAGCTCAAGATCAAGTTGAAGTTCAAGTTCAAGGTCAACTTCAAGTTCAAGGTCAAGGTCAAGTTCAGGGTCAAGTTCAAGGGTCAAGGTCAAGTTCAAAGTGAAGTTCAAGGTCAAGGTCAAGTTCAAGTTCAAGTTCAAGGTCAAGGTTCAAGTTCAAGTTCAAGTTCAAGTTCAAGTCAAGGTCAAGATTAAGTTCAAGTTCAAGTCAAAGTTCAAGGTCAAGTTCAAGTTCAAGTTCAAGTTCAAGTTCAAGTTCAAAGTCAAGTTCAAGTCAAGTTCAAAGTTGAAGTTCAAGTTCAAGGTCAAGGTCAAGTTCAAGTCAAGGCAAGCCCAAGTTCAAGGTCAAGGTCAAGTTCAAGTTCAAGTTCAAGGGCAGGGCAAGGTCAAGCCAAGACCAAGGCAAGGGCAACGGCAAGGCCAAGGCAAGGCCAAGGCCCAGGCCAAGGCAAAGGCCAAGGCCACCAAAGCGACGCCCAAACCGTAACGCCTGACAAAAGGCAGAAGCCACTAGGCCCCTGTGCAGAGGAAGCCACTGAAGGCAGCAAGGCCACAGAGCTCCCCGACTCCATTCCCACATGAAGATGTGAGGATAAAGGGCCTCATCCCAGCACAGCACCCGCTCCACCACCCCGCAACCCGGCCCCCGCCCCCCGCAGCACGCCCCCTGAAACAACACTGTCTTCCCAGAAAAGAGAACGGAGAAGCCATGTGTGTGCAAAGGAGCAAGATGAACGAACGATGCCACGCCCTCCGAATTTGGGCACACCTGACGCCTCGGAAACCCCGGGGCCTGGCCGATGGGTCCAGCCGTTCTCGGTGGGAGGGGGGTCAACACATTGGCCGAGAGCCCTTGCCCAGGCACCCACAAATCCCCTGAGATGTGATCCGACCACAGGGACCAGGGCAAACGTACCGCTTGAGGTGCTGGAGGAGCCGAACCAAGCCATGGTGGGAGAGGCACACGGGCACGCTGCAGACTGCTGGCCGAGTGGGCGGGGACCCAGCAGCTTAGGACTCTGGAGAACGGGAGGCGTCTCCGCCACCATGACGTCAATAGGGTTTGGGTGGGTAGATGGAGGGGGCCGCCCCTGGCCTCTTTCCAAGCAGAGACCCTGGACGGAGTCCCGTGGAGCGAGTGGGCTTTTCCCGGCACGGCTGAGCCCTGGACCGCCAAGATCCCCGTTGGGGTGGGCGGGTAGTTCGGGGGCTTTGGTTTGTGGCCTCCCCTCGCAGCGGGGGGTGGGTTCAACCCGAGTGGATCAATCAGGGGCCCTCAGCAGTGCCAAGGGAACTCACCGCCCAGGAAACGCCCCTAGGTCCCTTTGAATTGGCCACCAACGCCCCTTTCCCAGCCTGCCTTGCTCTGAGATTTCCCGCCTTTTCACATTCCACAGGTCCCTGGTCGCTCGACTGTCCCGCTTGGCTCCTCCGAGGCATTCCGGGACACCAGACGCTCTCTCCAGCGCCTCCACCTAGATCGCCTCGCTGTCCTCGC
>NW_017213425.1:0-15637 GCF_001704415.2 Capra hircus | reverse complement strand
CTCGGGGGCCTCTCGGATTCCTCTCCGTCGATGCGGGGCCTAAGATGTTATGTGGAGTCGGTGCCGGAACCTGAGGATTCCTCTCCAGTGCCGACATGGATCTTGGGGTACTTCTGGAGTCTCCCAGGGGAGTCAGTCCTCGTCTCGAGTGGGGCATGCACGTGCGATTTCCTCCCGAGCTGTAGCAGCAGTGTCACACTTCCCTTCCCGTGGATCAAGGGATCTGTGGCTTTCGCTCAAGGCTTTCCCACGAGGCTTTCCCACGAGGCTTTCCCACAGGGCTGTCCACGTGCCACCCTGGTGTGAGTCGATCCTCGGCATGAAAGTCGAGGCAGTGCAGGGAAAACAGTTTTTCCCTGGAATGAATGAGACATCTGGGGGACTCTGGGAATGGTGGCACGACCCTGGAGTTCCCTCGCCTTTCCTGTGGAGAGCACCTCCTCTTGAGATGGGACGGGAACGCCGGGAATTCTTTCTCGACCCAGGAGGGAAAGGATCACTCCTCTCGAGCTAGGAAGCGGAAACGGGGCTCCTCTGGATGTGGGCGGGACTCTCTTTATTCCTCTAGAGTGGAGACGTGTATGTCGAGGAACTTCTTGATTTGCAGTAAGGGTGTGAAAGACCCTTTGGAAGTTCCAGAGGATAGGTGTGATTAGCTTAGTCGCGCAAAATGGGCCTCATCTCGCCTAGAGGGGAGAACCTCCTGGATTTACTCGAGTTGAAGCAGGTGCTCTCTACTTATGACGGGGACCTCAGGGACCCGCTCTGGTGCCTCAGGAAAGGCCAGTCCCATGCGAGTTGCTCAGAGGCCTCTCGGGATTCCTCTCCCGTCATGCCGGATCCCAATACCTTGTGTGGAGTTGGTGCGGAGCCTGAGGATTCCTCTCCAGTGCTGACATGGATCTTGGGGTACGTCTGGAGTCTCCCCAGGGGAGTCAGTCATCGTCTCGAGAGGGGGCATGCACGTGCGCTTTCCTCCCGAGCTGTATCAGCAGTTTCACGCTTCCCTTCGCGTGGATCAAGGGATCTGTGGCTTTCCTCGAGGCTTTCCACGAGGCTTTCCCCTTTCCCACAGGGCTGTGCCACGTGCCACCGTGGTGTGAGTCGATCCTCAGCTTGAAAGTCGAGGCAGTGCAGGGAAAACAGGTTTCCCTGGAATGGACTGAGACATCTGGGGGACTCAGGGAATGGTGGCACGACCCTGGAGTTCCTCTCGCCTTTCCTGTGGAGAGCGCCTCCTCTTGAGATGCGACGGGAACGCCGGGATTCTTTCCAACACGCAGGGAAAGGATCCCTGTCGAGCTAGAGGCAGAAACGGGCTCCTCTGGATGTGGGCGGTCTCTCGTGCTTCCTCTCGAGTGGAGACGGGTATGTCGGGTAACTTCTTGAGTTGCAGCAAGGTGTGAAGGACCCTTTGAAAGTTCCAGAGGTTAGGTGTGATTAGCCTCGAAACGCCTCAGGTGAAATGGGCCTCTTCTCGCCTGGAGGGAGAAACTCCTGGATTTTCTCGAGTTGCGGCAGTGCTCTCGACTTACGACTGGACCTCAGGACCGCTCTGGTGGCCTCAGGAAAGGCCAGTCCCCATGAGAGTTGCTTGGGGGGCTCTCGGGATTCTCTCCCGTCGATGCGGCCTAAGACCTTGTGTGGAGTCGGTGCCGGAACCTGAGGATTCCTCTCCAGTGCTGACATGGACTTGGGGTACTTCTGGAGTCTCCCCAGGGGAGTCATTCCTCGTCTCGAGTGGGGCATGCACGTGCGCTTTCCTCCGAGCTGTAGCAGCAGTTTCACGCTTCCCTTCGCGTGGATCAAGGATCTGTGGCTTTCGCTCGAGGCTTTCCCACGAGGTTTCCCACGAGGCTTTCCCACACAGGGCTGTCCCACGTGCCACCGTGGTGTGAGTCGATCCTCGGCTTGAAAGTCGAGGCAGTGCAGGGAAAACAGGTTTCCCTGGAATGGACTGAGACATCTGGGGGACTCTGGGAATGTTGGCACGACCCTGGAGTTCTCTCGCCTTTCCTGTGGAGAGCGCCCCTCTTGAGATGCGACGGGAACGCCGGGAATTCTTTCCCGAATACGCAGGGAGAGGATCCCTCCTCTCGAGCTAGGAGGCGGAAAACAGGGTTCCTTGGAAGTAGGCGGAACTCTCCTGCTTCCTCTCGAGTGGAGACGGGTATGTTGGGGAACTTCTTGAGTTGCAGCAAGGGTTTGATGCACCCTTTGGAAGTTCCAGATGATACATGGATTTGCCTCGACACGCTTCAGCGGAAATAGGCCTCATCTCGCCTGGAGGGAGAACCTCCTGGATTTCTCGAGTTGCCGAAGGTGCTCTCGACTTACGACGGGGACCTCAGCGACCCGCTCTGGTGGCCTCAGGAAAGGTTAGGCCCCATGCCGAGTTGCTCAGGGGCCTCTCGGGATTCCTCTCCCGTCAATGTCGGTAGCTAAGACCTTGTGTGGAGTCGGTGCCGGAACCTGAGGATTCCTCTCCAGTGCTGACATGGACCTTGGGGTACTTCTGGGGTCTCCCCAGGGAAGTCAGTCCTCGTCTCTTTGGGGGCATGCACCTGCGCTTTCCTCCCAAGCTGTAGCAGCAGTGTCACGCTTCCCTTCTCGAGGATCAAGGGAATCTGTGCTTTCCCTCGAGGCTTTCCCACCAGGCTTTCCAACGAGGCTTTCCCACAGGGCTGTTCCACGTGTACCATTTAGTGAGTCGATCCTCGGCTTGGAAAGTTGAGGTAGGACAGGGAAAACAGGTTTCCCTGGAATGGACTGAGATTTCTGGGGGACTCTATTAACGGTGGCACGACCCTGGAGTTCCTCTCGCCTCTCCTGTGGAGAGCGCCTCCTCTTCAGAAGCGACGGGAACCCCGGGAATTCTTGACTGACCACGCAGGGAAAGGATCCCTCCTCTCGAGCTATGAGGCGGAAACGGGGCTCCTCTGGATGTGGGCGGGACTCTCGTGCTTATTCTCGAGTGGAGACGGGTATGTCGGGTAACTTCTTGAGTTGCAACAAGGGTGTGAAGGACCGTTTGGAAGTTCCAGAAGTTAGGTGTGATTAGCTTCGAGACGCCTCAGGGGAAACGGGCGTCATCTCGCCTGGAGGGGTGAACCTCCTGGATTTTCTCGAGTTGCGGCAGGTGCTCTCGAGTTACGAAGGGGACCTCCGGGACCCGCTCTGGTGGCCTCAGGAAAGGCCAGTCCCCATGCGAGTTGCTCGGGGTCCTGTCGGGATTTCTCTCCCGTCGATGCCAGGTCCTAAGACCTTGAGTGGAGTTGGTGCCCCAACCGGAGGATTCCTCTCCTGTTCTGACATGGATCTTGGGGTACGTCTGGAGTCTCCCCAGCGAGTCAGTCCTCGTATCGAGTGGGGGCATGGCACGTGCTCTTTCCTCCCGAGCTGTAGCAGCAGTTTCCCGCTTCCCTTCGCGAGGGATCATCGGGGTCTGTGGGTTTCCCTCGAGGCTTTCCCACGAGGCTTTCCCCACAGGGCTAGTCCACGTGCCACCGTGCTGTGAGTCTATCCTCGGCTTGAAAGTCGATGCAGTGCAGGGAAAACAGGTTTCCCTGGAATGGGCTGAGACATCTGGGGGACTCTGGGAATGGTGGCAGGACACCTGGAGTTCCTCTCGCCTTTCCTGTGGAGAGCGCCTCCTCTTTAGATGCGACGGAAACGCCGGGGAATTCGTTTCCCGAACACGCAGTGAAAGGATCCCTCCTCAAGAGCTAGAGGCGGAAACGGGTCTCCTCTGGATGTGGCGGGACTTTCGTGCTTTCCTCTCGAGTGGAGACGGGTATGTCGGGGAACTTCTTGAGTTGCAGCAAGGGTGTGAAGGACCCTTTGGAAGTTCCAGAGTTTAGGTGTGATTACTCTCGAGAACGCCGCAGAGAAAATGGGCCTCATCTAGACTGGAGCAGAGAACCTCTTGGATTTTCTCGAGTTGCGGCATCGTGCTCTCGACATAAGACCGTGACCTCAGGATCAGTGTAGCAGATGTGTCACCTCCCGTCGTGGGATCAAGGGACTTTGTGCACCCCAGCTTTCCCATCGTCAGGCATTCAAGGAGCGACTCGGCTTTCGGCACCAGATGTCCAGTCCATCAGAGGAACCGTTTTCCCTGCGACTGCTCGACTTTCAAGGCCGAGGATCCACTCACACCATGGTGGCACGTGGGACAGCCCTGTGGCGAAAGCCTCGTGGGAAAGCCTCGAGGGGAAGCCAAAGATCCCTTGATCCCCACGACGGGAAGCGTGACACATCTGCTACACTGTCCCTGAGGTCACGGTTCTATGTCGAGAGCACCATGCCGCCAAACTCGAGAAAATCCAAGAGGTTCTCTGCTCCAGTCTAGATGAGGCCCATTTTCTCTGCGGCGTCTCGAGAGTAATCACACCTAAACTCTGGAACTTCCAAAGGGTCCTTCACACCCTTGCTGCAACTCAAGAAGTTCCCCGACATACCCGTCTCCACTCGAGAGGAAGCACGAAAGTCCCGCCCACATCCAGAGGAGACCCGTTTCCGCCTCCTAGCTCTTGAGGAGGGATCCTTTCACTGCGTGTTCGGGAAAGAATTCCCGGCGTTTCCGTCGCATCTAAAGAGGAGGCGCTCTCCACAGGAAAGGCGAGAGGAACTCCAGGGTGCTGCACCATTCCAGAGTCCCCCAGATGTCTCAGTCCATTCCAGGGAAACCTGTTTTCCCTGCACTGCATCGACTTTCAAGCCGAGGATAGACTCACAGCACGGTGGCACGTGGGACAGCCCTGTGGGAAAGCCTCGTGGGAAAGCCTCGAGGGAAACCCACAGACCCCGTGATCCTCGCGAAGGGAAGCGGGAAACTGCTGCTACAGCTCGGGAGGAAAGAGCACGGTGCATGCCCCCACACGATACGAGGACTGACTCCGCTGGGGAGACTCCAGAAGTACCCCAAGATCCATGTCAGAACAGGAGAGGAATCCTCCGGTTGGGGCACCAACTCCACTCAAGGTCTTAGGACCTGGCATCGACGGGAGAGAAATCCCGACAGGACCCCGAGCAACTCGCATGGGGACTGGCCTTTCCTGAGGCCACCAGAGCGGGTCCCGGAGGTCCCCTTCGTAACTCGAGAGCACCTGCCGCAACTCGAGAAAATCCAGGAGGTTCACCCCTCCAGGCGAGATGACGCCCGTTTCCCCTGAGGCGTCTCGAAGCTAATCACACCTAACTTCTGGAACTTCCAAACGGTCCTTCACACCCTTGCTGCAACTCAAGAAGTTACCCGACATACCCGTCTCCACTCGAGAATAAGCACGAGAGTCCCGCCCACATCCAGAGGAGCCCTCGTTTCCGCCTCATAGCTCGAGAGGAGGGATCCTTTCCCTGCGTGGTCAGTCAAGAATTCCCGGGGTTCCCGTCGCTTCTGAAGAGGAGGCGCTCTCCACAGGAGAGGCGAGAGGAACTCCAGGGTCGTGCCACCGTTAATAGAGTCCCCCAGAAATCTCAGTCCATTCCAGGGAAACCTGTTTTCCCTGTCCTACCTCAACTTTCAAGCCGAGGATCGACTCACTAAACTGGTGACACGTGGAACAGCCCTGTGGGAAAGCCTCGTTGGAAAGCCTGGTGGGAAAGCCTCGAGGGAAAGCCACAGATCCCTTGATCCTCGAGAAGGGAAGCGTGACACTGCTGCTACAGCTTGGGAGGAAAGCGCAGGTGCATGCCCCCAAAGAGACGAGGACTGACTTCCCTGGGGAGACCCCAGAAGTACCCCAAAGTCCATGTCAGCACTGGAGAGGAATCCTCAGGTTCCGGCACCGACTCCACACAAGGTCTTAGGTACCGACATTGACGGGAGAGGAATCCCGAGAGGCCCCTGAGCAACTCGCATGGGGTCTAACCTTTCCTGAGGCCACCAGAGCGGGTCGCTGAGGTCCCGTCGTAAGTCGAGAGCACCTTCGGCAACTCGAGAAATCCAGGAGGTTCCTCCCCTCCAGGCGAGATGAGGCCTATTTCCGCTGAAGCGTGTCGAGGCTAAATCCATGTATCCTCTGGAACTTCCAAAGGGTGCATCAAACCCTTGCTGCAACTCAAGAAGTTCCCCAACATACCCGTCTCCACTCGAGAGGAAGCAGGAGAGTTCCGCCTACATCCAAAGGAGCCCTGTTTCCGCCTCCTAGCTCGAGAGGAGGGATCCTCTCCCTGCGTATTCGGGAAAGAATTCCCGGCGTTCCCGTCGCATCTCAAGAGGGGCGCTCTCCACAGGAAAGGCGAGAGGAACTCCAGGGTCGTGCCACATTCCCAGAGTCCCCCAGATGTCTCAAGTCCATTCCAGGGAAACCTGTTTTCCCTGCACTGCCTCGACTTTCAAGCTGAGGATCGACTCACACCACGGTGGCACGTGGGCACAGCCCTGTGGGAAAGCCTCGTGGGAAAGCCTCGTGGGAAAGCCTCGAGCGAAAGCCACAGATCCCTTGATCCACTCGAAGGGAAGCGTGAAACTGCTGATACAGCTCGGGAGGAAAGCGAACGTGCATGCCCCCACTCGAGACGAGGACTGACTCCCCTGGGGAGACTCCAGAAGTACCCCAAGATCCATGTCAGCACTGGAGAGGAATCCTCAGGTTCCGGCACCTACTTCCACACAAGGTCTTAGGCCCCGGCATCGACGGCGAGAGGAATCCCGAGAGGCCCCCAGAGCAACTCGCATGGGGACTGGCCTTTCCTGAGCCCACCAGAGCGGGTACCTGAGGTCCCCGTCGTAAGTCGAGAGCACTTGCCGCAACTCGAGAAAATCCAGGAGGTTCTCCCTCCAGGCGAGATGAGGCCCATTTCGCTGAGGCGTATCGAGGCTTAATCACACCTAACCTCTGGAACTTCCAAAGGGTCCTTCACACCCTTGCTGCAACTCAAGAAGTTCCCCGACATACCCGTCTCCACTCGAGAGGAAGCACGAGAGTCCCGCCCACATCCAGAGGAGCCCCTGTTTCCGCCTCCATAGCTCGAGAGGAGGGATCCTTTCCCTGCGTGTTCAGGAAAGAATTCCCGGCGTTCCTGTCGCATCTCAAGAGGAGGCGCTCTCCACAGGAAAGGCGAGAGGAACTTCCAGGGTCGTGCCACCATTCCCAGAGTCCCCCAGATGTCTCAGTCCATTCCAGGGAACCTGTTTTCCCTGCACTGCCTCGACTTTCAAGCCGAGGATCGACTCACACCACGGTGGCACGTGGACAGCCCTGTGGAAAGCTCGTGGGAAAGCCTCGTGGGAAAGCCTAGAGGAAAGCCACAGATCCCTTGATCCACGCGAAGGGAAGCGTGACACTGCTGCTACAGCTCGGGAGGAAAGCGCACGTGCATGCCCCCACTCGAGACGAGGACTGACGTCCCCTGGGGAGACTCCAGAATTACCCCAAGATCCATGTCAGCACTGGAGAGGAATCCTCAGGTTCCGGCACCTGACTCCACACAAGTCTTAGGCCCGAGCATCGACGGGAGAGGAATCCCGAGAGGCCCCGAGCAACTCGCATGGGGACTGGCTTTCCTGAGGCCACCAGAGCGGGTCCCTGAGGTCCCCGTCGTAAGTCGAGAGCACCTGCCGCCAAACTCGAGAAAATCCAGGAGGTTCTCCCTCCAGGCGAGATGAGGCCATTTCCGCTGAGGCGTCTCGCAGGCAATCACACCTAACCTCTGGAACTTCCAAAGGGTCCTTCACACCCTTGCTGCAACTCAAGAAGTTCCCGACATACCCGTCTAACCACTCGAGAGGAAGCAGCGAGAGTCCCGCCCACATCCAGAGGAGCCCACCTTTCCGCCTCATAGCTCGAGAGAGTTGATCCTTTCCCTGCGTGTTCGGAAAAGATTTCGCGACGTTCCCGTCGCATCTCAGAGGGAGGCGCTCTCCACAGGAAAGCGAGAGGAACTCCAGGGTCGTGCCACCATTCCCAGAGTCCCCCAGATGTCTCAGTGCATTCCAGGGAAACCTGTTTTCCCTGCACTGTTCTTGACTTTCAAGCCGAGGATCAACTCACACCACGGTGGCACGTGGGACAGCACTGTGGGAAAGCCTGTGGGAATGCCTCTGGGAAATCCTCGGAGGAATGCACAGATCCCTTGTTCCACGCAAGGGAAGTGTGACACTGCTGCTACAGCTCGGGAGGAAAGCGCACGTGCATGCCCCCAATCGAGACGAGGACTGATCCCCTGGGGAGACTCCAGAAGTACCGCCGAGATCCATGTCAGCCACTGGAGAGGAATCACTCAGGTTCCCACCGACTCCACACAAGATCTTAGGCCCCCGGCATCAGACGGGAGAGTAATCCGGAGAGGCCCCGGAGCAACTCGCATGGGGACTGGCCTTTCCTGGAGCCACCAGAGCGGGTCCCCTGAGGTCCCCGTCGTAAGTCGAGAGCACCTGCCGCAACTCGAGAAAATCCAGGAGGTTTCTCCCTCCAGGCGAGATGAGGCCATTTCCGCTGAGGCGTCTCCGAGGCTAATCACACTATCATCTGGAACTTCCAAAGGGTCCTTCACACCCTTGCTGCAACTCAAGAAGATCCCCGACATACACGTCTCCACTCGAGAGGAAGCACGAGAGTCCCGCCCACATCCAGAGGAGCCCCGTTTCCGCTCCTAGCTCGAGGGGAGGGATCCTTTCCCTGCATGGTCGGGAAAGAATTCCCGGCCTTCCCGTCGCATCTCAAGAGGAGGCGCTCTCCACAGGAAAGGCGAGAGGAACTCCAGGTCGTGCCACCATTCCCAGAGTCCCCAGATGTCTCAGTCCATTCCAGGAAAACCAGTTTTCCCTGCAGTGCCTCGACTTTCAAGCCGAGGATCGACTCACACCACGGTGGCACGTTTGGACAGCCCTGTGGGAAATGCCTCGTGGGAAAGCCTCCTGGGAAAACCCTCGAGGGAAAGCCCTGATCCCTTGATCCACACGAAGGGAAGCGTGACACTGCTGCTACAGATCGGGAGGAAAGAGCACGTGCATGCCCCACTCCAGACGAGGACTGATTCCACTGGGGAGACTCCAGAAGTACCCCAGATCCATGTCACCTCTGGAGAGGAATCTTCAGGTTCAGGCACCGGCTCCACACAAGTTCTTAGGCCCCTGCATCGAAGGGAGAGGAATCCCGAGAGGCCCCGAGCAACTCGCATGGGACTGGCCTTTCCTGAGGCCACCAGAGCGGGTCCCTGTGGCTTTCCCACGAGCTTTCCCACGAGGCTTTCCCACATGGCTGTCCCACGTGCAACCGTGGTGTCAGTCGATCCTCGGCTTGAATGTCGAGGCAGTGCAGGGAAAACAGGTTTTCCCTGAATGGACTGAGACATCTGGGGACTCAGGGAATGGTGGCACGACCCTGCAGTTCCTCTCGCCTTTCCTGTGGAGAGCGCCTCCTCTTGAGATGCGACGGGAACGCCGGGAATTCTTTCCCGACCACGCAGAGAAAGGATCCCTCCTCTCGAGCTAGGAGCCGGAAACGGTGCTCCTCTGGATGTGGGCGGGACTCTCGTGCCTTCTCTCGAGTGGAGACGGGTATGTCGGGGAACTTCTTGAGTTGTAGCAAGGGTGTGAGGGACCCTTTGAAGTTCTAGAGGTTAGGTGTGATTTAGCCTGAGACGCCTCAGAGGAAATGGCCTCATCTCGCCTGGAGGGGAGAACCTCCTGGATATTCTCGAGTTGCGGCAGGTGATCTCGACTTACGACGGGGACCTCAGGGACCCGCTCTGGTGGCCTCAGGAAAGGCCAGTCCCCATGCGAGTTTCTCCGGGGCCTCTTGGGGTTCCTCTCCCGTCGATGCCGGTGCCTAAGACCTTGTGTGGAGTGGGTGCCGGAACCCTGAGGATTCCTCTCCAGTGCTGACATGGATCTTGGGTACTTCTGGAGTCTCCCCAGGGGAGTCAGTTCCTCGTCTCGATGGGGGCATGCACATGCGCTTTCCTCCCGAGCTGTAGCAGCAGTGTCACGCTTCCCTTCGCGTGGATCAAGGGATCTGTGGCTTTCCCTCGAGGCTTTCCCTGGAGGCTTTTTCACGATGCTTTCCCTCGAGGCTTTCCCACAGGGATGTCCCACGTGCCACCGTGGCGTAAATGGATCCTCGGCTTGAAAGCCGAGGCAGTGCAGGGAAAAAGGTTTCTCTGGAATGGACTGAGACATCTGGGAGACTCTGGGAATTTGGCACGACCCTGGAGATCCTCTCGCCTTTCCTGTGGGAGCGCCTCCTCTGAGATGTGACGGGAACGCCGGGAATTCTTTCCCGAACACGCAGGGAAAGGATCCCTCCTCTCAAGCTAGGAGGTGGAAACGGGGCTCCTCTGGATGTGGGCGGGACTCTCGTGCTTCCTCTCGAGTGGAGACGGGTATGTCGGGGAACTTCTTGAGTTGCAGAAGGGTGTGAAGGACCCTTTGGAAGTTCCAGATGTTAATTGTTATTAGACTCGGAGACGCCTCAGCGGAAATGGGCCTCATCTCGCCTGGAGGGGAGAACCTCCTGGATTTTCTCGAGTTGCGGCAGGTGCTCTCGACTTACAACGGGGACCTCAGGGACCCGCTCTGGTGGCCTCAGGAAAGGCCAGTCCCCATGCGAGTTGCTCGGGGGCCTCTCGGGATTCCTCTCCTGTCGATGCTGAGGCCTAAGACCTTGTGTGGAGTGGTGCCGGAACCTGAGGATTCCTCTCCAGTGCTGACATGGATCTTGGGGTATTTCTGGAGTCTCCCCAGGGCAGTCAGTCCTTGTCTCGAGTGGGTGCATGCACGTGTGCTTTCCTCCCGAGCTGTAGCAGCAGTGTCACGCTTTCCTTCGCGTGGATCATGGGATCTGTTTCTTTCCCTCGGAGGCTTTCTCGAGTCTTTCCCACGAGGCTTTGCTACAGGGCTGTCCCACGTGCCACCGTTTTGTGAGTCGATCCTCAGCGTGAAAGTCGAGGCAGTGCAGGGAAAAGAGTTTTCCCTGGAATGGACTGAGACATCTGGGGACTCTGGGTATGGTGGCACGACCCTGGAGTTCATCTCTCCTTTCTTGTGGAGAGCGCCTCCCCATGAGATGCGACAGGGAATGCCAGGAATTCTTTCCCGACCACGCAGGGAAAGGATCCCTCCTCTCGAGCTAGGAGGCGGAAAAGGGGCTCCTCTGGATGTGTGCGGACTCTCGTGCTTCCTCTCGAGTGGAGACGGGGAATGTCGGGGAACTTCTTGAGTTGCCAGCAAGGGTGTGAAGGACCCTTTGGAAGTTCCAGAAGTTTAGGTGTCATTAGCCTGGAGACGCCTCAGCGGAATGGGCCGTCATCTCGCCATGCGATAGAGCGTAGACATCCTCAGGATCTCTGTCTCGAGTGCGGCAGTCTTCCTCGACTCCGGGCGGGCTCAGCACCGGTTAGGCCAGGACAAGGATTCCTCTAGTGCCTCGGACCATACGATACGCCTGGAGCATGCCCGAAGATCCTCCGGAGGAGGCCCCCGAGCATACTGCGCAGGTGACTACCTGGGGACTAGGCCTTTCCCTGGAGGTCCCAGTCCCCGACTTCAGAGGAGGCGCTCACGTGCCACGGTGTCATCCCTGTCGCTGAAGTCCAGAGCAGGCGAACGTTCCTGCAGTAGCGAAATCGCAAGGGATCTAACTCCCAGAAAATCCATGAGGTTACCCCTCCAGGCGCCAGATGACGCCCATTTTCCGCTGAGGCGTCTCCAGGCTAATGACACCTAAACTCTGGAACTTTCCAAAGGGTCCTTCACACCCTTGCTGCAACTCAAAGAAGTTCCCCGACATTCCCGGTCTCCACTCGAGAGGAAGCACGAGAGTACCGCACACATCCAGAGGAGCCCCTTTTTCCGCCTCCTAGCTCGAGAGGAGGGATCCTTTCCCTGCGTGGTCGGGAAAGAATTCCTGGCATTCCTGTCGCATCTCATGGGGAGGCGCTCTCCACAAGAAAGGAGAGATGAACTCCAGGGTCGTGCCACCATACCCAGAGTCCCCCAGATGTCTCAGTCCATTCCAGGGAAAACTCTTTTTCCCTGCACTGCCTCGACTTTCACGCTGAGGATCGACTCACAAAACGGTGGCACGTGGGACAGCCCTGTAGCAAAGCCTCGTGGGAAAACTCGAGGGAAAGCCTCGAGGGAAAGAAACAGATCCCATGATCCACGCGAAGGAAAGCATGACACTGCTGCTACAGCTCGGGAGGAAAGCACACGTGCATGCACCCACTCGAGACAAGGACTGACTGCCCTGGGGAGACTCCAGAAATACCCCCAAGATCCAATGTCAGCACTGGAGAGGAATCCTCAGGTTCCGGCACCGACTCCACACAAGGTCTTAGGCCTCAGCATCGACAGGAGAGGAATCCCGAGAGGCCCCCGAGCAACTCGCATGGGGACTGGCCTTTCCTGAGCCACCAGAGCGGGTCCCTGAGGTCCCCGTTGTAAGTCGAGAGCACCTGCCGCAACTCGAGAAAATCCAGGAGGTTCTCCCCTCCAGGCGAGATGAGGCCCATTTCCGCTGAGGCGTCTCGAGTCTAATAACAATTTAACATCTGGAACTTCCAAAGGGTCCTTCACACCCTTCTGCAACTCAAGAAGTTCCCCGACATACCCGTCTCCACTCGAGAGGAAGCACGAAGAGTCCCGCCCACATCCAGAGGAGCCCCGTTTCCACCTCCTAGCTTGAGAGGAGGGATCCTTTCCCTGCGTGTTCGGGAAAGAATTCCCGGCGTTCCCGTCACATCTCAAGAGGAGGCGCTCCCACAGGAAAGGCGAGAGGATCTCCAGGGTCGTGCCAAATTCCCAGAGTCTCCCAGATGTCTCAGTCCATTCCAGAGAAACCTTTTTCCCTGCACTGCCTCGGCTTTCAAGCCGAGGATCCATTTACGCCACGGTGGCACGTGGGACATCCCTGTGGGAAAGCCTCGAGGAAAGCATCGTTGAAAAAGCCTCCAGGGAAAGCCTCGAGGGAAAGCCACAGATCCCTTGATCCACGCGAAGGGAAGCGTGACACTGCTGCTACAGCTCGGGAGGAAAGCGCATGTGCATGCCCCCATCCAGACGAGGACTGACTCCCCTGGGGAGACTCCAGAAGTACCCCAAGATCCATGTCAGCACTGGAGAGGAATCCTCAGGTTCCGGCACCCACTCCACACAAGGTCTTAGGCACCGGCATCGACGGGAGAGGAACCCCAAGAGGCCCCGGAGAAACTCGCATGGGGACTGGCCTTTCCTGAGGCCACCAGAGCGGGTCCCTGAGGTCCCGTCGTAAGTCGAGATCACTGCCGCAACTCGAGAATATCCAGGAGTTCTCCCCTCCAGGCGAGATGAGGCCCATTTCCTCTGAGGCGTCTCAGCTAATCACACCTAACCTCTAGAACTTCCAAAGGGTCCCTCACACCCTTGCTACAACTCAAGAAGTTCCCCGACATACCCGTCTCCACTCGAGAGAAGGCACGAGAGTCCCGCCCACATCCAGAGGAGCACCGTTTCCGGCTCCTAGCTCGAGAGGAGGGATCCTTTCTCTGCGTGGTCGGGAAAGAATTCCCGGCGTTCCCGTCGCATCTCAAGAGGAGGCGCTCTCCACAGAAAGGCGAGAGGAACTGCAGGGTCGTGCCACCATTCCCTGAGTCCCCAGATGTCTCAGTCCATTCCAGGGAAACCTGTTTTCCCTGCACTGCCTCGACATTCAAGCCGAGGATCGACTGACACCACGGTTGCACGTGGACAGCCATGTGGGAAAGCCTCGTGGGAAAGCCTCGTGGGAAAGCCACAGGGACCCGCTCTGGTGGCCTCAGGAAAGGCCAGTCCCATGCGAGTTGCTCGGGCCTCTCGGATCCTCTCCCTTCGATGCAGGGCCTAAGAACTTGTGTGGAGCGGTGCCTGAACCTGAAGATTCCTCTCCAGAGGTGACATGATTGGGGGTACTTCTGGAGTCTCCCCAGTGAATCAGTCCTCGTCTGGAGTGGGGGCATGCACGTGCTCTTTCCTCCCGATCTGTAGCAGCAGTGTCACGCTTCCTTCGTGTGGATCAGGGATCAGGGGCTTTCCTCGAGGGTTTTCCAGGAGGCTTCCCACGAGGCTTTCCACAGGGCTGTCCAAACTGCCACTGTGGTGTGGTCGATCCTCGCTTGAAAGTCGAGGCACTGCAGGGAAACTGGTTTTCTGGAATGGACTGAGACATCTGGGGACTCTGGGAATGGTGGCACGACCCTGCAGTTCCTCTCGCCTTTCCTGTGGAGAGCGCCTCCTCTTGAGATGCGACGGGAAGCCGGGAATTCTTTCCCGACCATGCAGGGAAAGGATCCCTCCCCTCGAGCTAGGAGGCGGAAACGGGGCTCCTCTGGATGTGGGCGGACTCTCGTGCTTCCTCTCGAGTGGAGACGTGTATGTCGGGGATCTTCTTGAGTTGCAGCAAGGGTGTGAAGGACCCTTTGGAAGTTCCAGGTGATAGGTGTGATTAGCCTTGAGACGCCTCAGCGGAAATGGGCCTCATCTCGCCTGGAGGGGAGAACCTCATGGATTTTCTCGAGTTGTGGCAGGTGCTCTCGACTTACGACGGGGACCTCAGGGACCCGCTCTGGTGGCCTCAGGAAAGGCCAGTCCCCATGCGAGTTGTTCGGGGTCCTCTCGGGATTCCTCTCCCGTCGATGCTGGGGCGTAAGACCTTGTGTGGAGTCAGTGCCGGAACCTGAGGATCCTCTCTCCAGTGCTGACATGGATCTTGGGAAACTTCTGGAGTCTCCCCAGGGGAGTCAGTCCTCGTCTCGAGTGGGGGCATGCACGTACGCTTTCCTCCCGATCTGTAGCAACAGTGTCGCGCTTCCCTTCGCGTGGATCAAGGGATCAGGGGCATTCCCACGAGGCTTTCCCTCAGAGCTGTCCTACGTTCCACCGTGGTGTGTGTCGATCCTCGGCTTGAAAGTCGAGGCAGTGCAGGGAAACAGGTTTCCCTGGAATGGACGGAGATATCTGGGGGACTCTGGGAATGGTGGTACGACCCTGGAGTTCCTCTCGCCTTTCCTGTGGAGAACGCCTCCTCTTGAGATGCGACGGTAATGCCGGGAATTCTTTCCCGACCACGCAGGGAAAGAATCCCTCCTCTCGAGCTAGGAGGCGTAAACGGGGCTCCTCTGGATGTGGGCAGAAATCTCGTGCTTCCTCTTGAGTGGAGACGGGTATGTCGGGGATCTTCTTGAGTTGTAGCAAGGGTGTGAAGGGACCCTTTCGAAGTTACAGAGGTTAGGTGTGATTAGCCTCGTGACGCCTCAGCGGAAATGGGCTCATCTCGCCTGGGAGGGGAGAACTCCAGGATTTTCTCTTGTTGCGGCAGGTGCTCTCGACTTCGACGGGACCTCAGGCACCCGCTCTGGTGGCCTCCGGAAAGGCCAGTCCCCATGCTACTTGCTCGGGGCCACACGGATTCCTCTCCCGTCGATGCTGGGGCCTAAGACCTTGTGTGAAGTAAGTGCTGGAACCTGAGGATTCCTCTCCAGTGCTGACGTGGATCTGGTGTACTTCTGGAGTCTCCCCAGTGGAGTCAGTCCTCGTCTCGAGTGGGGGCATGCACGTGCTATTTCCTTCGAGCTGTAGCAGCAGTGTTTCCTTCCGCGCCAGCATCGCGTGGGGATCTGTGTGCCTCGAGGCTTTCCCACGAGGCTTTTTCCACAGGGCTTTTCCACGTGCCACCGGTGG
>NW_017213424.1:0-15637 GCF_001704415.2 Capra hircus | reverse complement strand
AGCTCGAGAGGAGGGATCCTTTCCCTGCGTGGTCGGAAAGAATTCCCGGCGTTCCCGTCAGCATCTCAAGAGGAGGCGGCTCTCCACAGGAAAGGCGAGAGGAACTCCAGGGTCCTGCCACCATTCCCAGAGTCCCCCAGATGTCTCAGTCCATTCCAGGGAAAACCTGTTTTCCCTGCACTGCCTCGACTTTTCAAGCCGAGGATCGACTCACACCACGGTGGCAACGTGGGACAGCCCTGTGGGTAAAGCCTCGTGGGAAAGCCTGGTGGTAAACCTCGAGGGAAAGCCCCTGATCCTTGATCCCACGCGAAGGAAGCGATGAACCTGCTTGCTACAGCTCGGGAGGAAAGCGCACGAATGTCGCCCACTCGAGACGAGGACTGACTCCCTGGGGAGACTCCAGAAGTACCCCAAGATTCCATGTCAGCACTGGAGAGGATATCCTCAGGTTTGTGCACCTGACTCCACACAAGGATCTTAGGCCCCAGGCAATCGACGGGTAGAGGAATCCCGCAGAGGCCCCTGAGCAACTCGCATGGGGACTGGCCTTTCCTGAGGCCACCAGAGCGGGTCCCTGAGGTCCCCGTCGTAAGTCGAGAGCACCTGCCGCAACTCCGAGAAAATCCAGGAGGTTCTCCCTCCAGGCGAGATGAAGCCCATTTCCGCTGAGGCGTCTCGAGGCTTATCACACCTAACCTCTGGAACTTCCAAAGGGTCCTTCACACCCCTTGCTGCTAACTCAAGAAGATCCCCGACATACCCGACTCCACTCGAGAGGAAGCACGAGAGTCCCGCCCACATCCAGAGGAGCCCCGTTTCCGCCTCCTAGCTCGAGAGGAGGGATCCTTTCCCTGCGTGGTCGGGAAAGAATTCCCGGCGTTTCCCGTCGAATCTCAAGTGAGGAGGCAGCTCTCCACAGGAAAGGCGAGAGGAACTCCAGGCGTCATGCCACCATTCCCAGAGTCCCCCAGATGTGCTCAGTCCATTCCAGGGAAACCTGTTTTCCCTGCACATGCCTCGACTTTCAAGCCGAGGATCGACTCACACCACGGTGGCACGTGGGACAGCCCTGTGGAAAAGCCTCGTGGGAAAGCCTCCTGGGAAAGCCTCGAGGGAAAGCCCACTAGATCCCTTGATCCACGCGAAGGGAAGCGTGACACTGCTGCTACAGGCTTCGGGAGGAAAGCGCACGTGCATGCCCCCACATCGAGACGAGGACTGACTCCCCTGGGGAGACATCCAGAAGTACCCCAAGATCCATGTCAGCACTGGAGAGGAATCCTCAGGTTCCGGGCAGCTGACTCCACACAAGGTTTTAGGCCCCGGCATCGACGGGAGAGGAAATCCGGAGAGGCCCCGAGAGGCCCGAACAACTCGCATGGGGACTTGGCCTTTCCTGAGGCCACCAGAGCGGATCCCTGAGGTCCCATAATAAGTCGAGAGCACCTGCCAGCAACTCGAGAAAATCCAGGAGGTTCTCCCCTCCAGGCGAGATGAGGCTCCATTTCGCTGAGGCAACTACGGGCGTAATCACATCTAATACTCTGTGAACTTCCAAAGGGTCCTTCACACTATTGCTGCAACTCAAGAAGTTCCCCGACATACCCGTCTCCACTCAAGAGAATCCGAGAGTTCCCGCCCACATCCAGAGAGCCCCGTTTCCTGCCTCCTACCTCCGAGAGGAGGGATCATTTCCCTCTGCGTGGTCGGGAATAGAATTCCCGGCGTTCCTGTCGCATCTCAAGAGGAGGCGCTCTCCACAGGAAATGCGTAGAGGAACTCCAGGGTCGTGCCACCATTCCCATAGTCCCCCAGATGTCTCAGTCCATTCCAGGGAAACCTGTTTTCCCTGCACTGCCTCGACTTTCAAGCCGAGGATCGACTCACACCACGGTGGCACGTGGGACAGCCCTGTGGGAAAGCCTCTTGGGAAAGCCTCGTGTGAAAGCCTCGAGGGAAAGCCACAGATCCCTTGATCCACGCGAAGAGATGCGTGACATTGCTGCTACAGCTCGGGAGGAAAGCAGCACGTGCATGCGCCCACTCCGAGACGAGGACTGACTCCCCACGGGGAGATCTCAGAAGTACCCCAAGGTCCATGTCAGCACTGGAGAGGAATCCTCAGGTTCCTGGCACCGACTCCACATAAGGTCTTAGGCCCCCGGCATAGACGGGAGAGGAATCCCGAGAAGCCCCCTGAGCAACTCGCATGGGGACTGGCCTTTCCTGAGGCCACCAGAGCGGGTCCCTGTGGTCCCCAGTCGTAAGTCGAGAGCACCTTCCGCAACTCGAGAAAATCCAGGAGGTTCTCCCCTCCAGGCGACATGAGGCCCATTACCGCTGAGGCATCTCGAGGCTAATCACACCTAACTCTGGAACTTCCAAAGGGTCCTTCACACCCTTGCTGCAACCTCAAGAAGCTCCCCGACATAGCCTTCTCCACTCGAGAGGAAGCCCGATAGTCCCGCCCACATCCAGAGGACGCCCCGTTACTCGCCTCCTAGCTCGAGAGGAGGGATCCTTTCCCTGAGTGGTCGGTCAAGTATTCCCGGCATTCCCGTCTGCATCTCAAGAGGAGGCGCTCTCCACAGGAAAGGCGAGAGGCAACTCCCAGATGTCGTGCACACATTCCCAGAGTCTCCCAGATGTCTCAGTCCATTCCATGGGAAACCTGTTTCCCCTGCACTGCCTTCGACTTTCTAAGCCGAGGATCGACTCACACCACGGTGGCACGTGGGACAGCCCTGTGGGAAAGCTCGTGGGAAAGCCTCGTGGGGTAAAGCCTACGAGGGAAATGCCACAGATACCCTTGATTCCACGGGAAGGGAAGCGTTGACACTGCTGCTACAGCTCGGGAGGAAAGTCGCACGTGCATGCCCCCACTCTGAGACGAGGACTGACTCCCCTGGGGAGACTCCGAGAAGTACCCCAAGATCCTTGTCAGCACTGCAAAGGAATCCTCAGGTTCCGGCACCGACTCCACACAAGGTCTTAGGCCCTGGCATCGACGGGAGAGGAACCCCGAGAGGGCCCTGAGCAACTCGCATGGGGACTGGCCTTTCCTGAGGCCACCAGAGCGGGTCTCTGAAGTTCCCGTCGTAAGTCGAGAGCACCTGCCACAACTCGAGAAAATCCAGGAGGTTCTCCCCTCCAGGAGAGATGAGGCCCATTTCCACTGAGGCGACTCGAGGCTAATCACACCTAACCTCTGGAACTTCCAAAGGGTCCTTCACACCCTTGGCTGCAACTCAAGAAGTTCCCCGACATACCCGTCTCCACTCGAGAGGAAGCACGAGAGTCCCGCCCACATCCAGAGGAGCCCCTTTTCCGCCTCCTAGCTCGAGAGGAGGTATCCTTTCCCTCGTGGTCGGGAAAGAATTTTCCGGCGTTCCCGTCGCATCTCAAGAGGAGGCGCTCTCCGCAAGAAAGGCGAGAGGAACTCCAGGGTTGTGCCACCATTCCCAGAGTCCCCCAGATGTCTCCGTCCATTCCAGGGAAACCTGTTTTCCCTGCACTGCCTCGACTTTCAAGCCGAGGATCGACTCACACCACGGTGGCATGTGGGACAGCCCTGTGGGAAAGCCTCGTGGGAAAGCCTCGTGGGAAAGCCTCGAGGGAATGCCACAGATCCCTTGATCCACGTGAAGGGAATCGTGACTCTGCTGCTACAGCTAGAGAGGAAAGCGCACGTTCATGCCCCCACTCGAGACGAGGACTGACTCCCCTGGGGAGACTCCAGAAATACCCCAATATCCATGTCAGCACTGGAGAGGAATCCTCAGGTTCCGGCACCTGCTGGGAGCCAGTGTGAGGAATCCTGCCCGTGACAAGGTCATGAGGAAGGAAGCTGATATACGCAAGGCATGCTCATGCTTCAGGGACCCCTCTGCAAATTCCTAAGCACGTACCCTAACAAAAATCTGCCGGCTTTTGTGCTCTGCTTTTCCACTCTTCTGACATTTTCTGGAAAAAGTCAAATCAGGGCTTTAGTCTTCTGCATTTGAAAGAGTGTTTCAATACAAAAACCCCTCCGATGGCTTTCCTGCCTGCCTGCAGGACTCGTACAGCTGCACATGTTATTGTTTGAGGCCTCCTGACCGCAGGAGGCACAGGAAGCTTAAAACATCCTAGGAATGTAGGAGCTTCCGAGGAGTCAAAATCTTTAGAATAGGACTGATTAAAGGTTTCATTTTTGGGGTCAATGCTTGCTGCCAAATTTTCATATCCTTTATTTTTAGATATAGTTGGTATATAGAAAAACAAGTAGTAGACCTGGTATTAGCAACATTAGATCTTTGAGTTAAGTACCTTCTTTGTTATATCCCACTGCACCTTTGTTCTATAGAGATGTAACTTTAATGCTTTAAGGAGATGCAGATTAAAAAAAAAAACACTTCAGGGGAAACAAACTTAACATTCATTAAGGAAGAGAGCCAAAAATTGTTAACAAGCCTCTTGGCCAAAAGATAATGTAAATCACCTGAGACCTTTTGTATACAAAATGATATACGGAAAGAATCTGGGTTGCGAACGCTACATAATTTTGTGTTACCCATTGATCTCGGTGTTTTATCAAAAGTATAAAAGGCCTTCTGAACAATAAAGGATGGGGGCCAGTTTCTCGAACTAGTCTCTCGGCCTGGTTTCTTGGGACTCTGGCTCCCCCCATGTCTCTCTCTCTCTCTTCTTCTCTCCCCTTCCCTCTCTCTGCTCTTTACTTTAACTTCAGGCTGAATCTCCATCTGGGGCGCAGAGGCTCGCCAGGTCTACTTACTTGCCCCGGCTGTTAAGACCCGCACGAAAGGGAGCTTAAGGCGAGGCACCCTTAGATATTCAAGCGGGCGCCGGTGGCCCAACGTAGATGGTGCAAATTCCTTGTCTGGAGTTTTATTGGCCTTCCGCATAAACCAAGCTATTCAGCACTCTTCCTCCACTTAATCTTCTTACTACACTATAGTTTCTTAATCTAATCTTACATTAATAAACAAACAAGTCTTTCCACGCCAACGCCGTCCACCCCTCGAATTCCCTGGATTCACCGGGGCTGGACCCCGGCAGGCACTGACTCCACACAAGGTCTTAGGCCCTGGCATCGACGGGAGAGGAATCCCGAGAGGCCCCCGAGCAACTCGCATGGGGACTGGCCTTTCCTGAGGCCACCAGAGCGGGTCCAAGTGGTCCCCGTCGTAAGGCGAGAGCACGTACCACAACTCGAAAAAATCCAGGAGATACTCCCCTCCAGGGGAGATGAGGCCCATTTTCGCTAAGGCGTCTCGACTCTAAACACACCTAACCTCTGGAATTCCAAAGGATCCTTCACACCCTTGCTGCAACTCAAGAAGTTCCCCAACATACCACGTCTCCACTCGAGAGGAAGCACGAGAGTCCCGGCCACATCCAGCGGAGCCCCGTTTCAGCCTCCAAGTTCGAGAGGAGGGATCCTTTTCCTGCATGGTCGGGAAAGAATTCCCTGCGTTCCCGTCGCATCTCAAGAGGAGGCGCTGTCCACAGGAAAGGCGAGAGGAACTCCAGGGTCGTGCCACCATTCCCAGAGTTCCCCCAGATGTCTCAGTCCATTCCAGGGAAACCTGTTTTCCCTGCACTGCCTCGACTTTCAAGCCGAGGATCGACTCACACCACGGTGGCACGTGGGACAGCCCTGTGGGAAAGCCTCGTGGGAAAGCCTCGTGGGAAAGCCTCGAGGAAAAGCCACAGATCCCTTGATCCACGCAAAGGGAAGGGTGACACTGCTGCTACAGCTCGGGAGGAAAGGGCACGTGCATGCTCCCACTCGAGACGTGGACTGACTCCCCTGGGGAGACTCCAGAAGTACCCCAGGATCTATGTCAGCACTGGAGAGGAATCCTCAGGTTCCGGCACCGACTCCAAACAAGGTCTTAGGGCCCGGCATCGAAGGGAGAGGAATCCCGAGAGGCCCCCGAGCAACTCGCATGGGGACTGGCCTTTCCTGAGGCCACCAGAGCGGGTCCCTGAGGTCCCCGTCGTAAGTCGAGAGCACCTGCCGCAACTCGAGAAAATCCAGGAGGTTCTCCCTTCCAGGCGAGATTCGGCCCATTTCTGCTGAGGCGACGCGAGGCTAATCACACCTAACCTCTTGAATTTCCAAAGGGTCCTTCACACCCTTGCTGCAACTGAAGAAGTTCCCCGACATACCCGTCTCCACTCAAGAGGAAGCACGAGAGTCCCGCCCAATCCAGAGGAGCCCCGTTTCCGCCTCCTAGCTCGAGAGGAGGGATCCTTTCCCTAATTGGTCGGGATAGAATTCTCGGCGTTCCCGTCGCATCTCAAGAGGAGGCACTCTCCACAGGAAAGGCGAGCGGAACTCCAGGGTCGTGCCACCATTGCCAGAGTCCCCCAGATGTCTGCGTCCATTTCAGGGAAACCTGTTTTCCCTGCACTGCCTCGACTTTCAAGCCCAGGATCGACACACACCACGGTGGCACGTGGGACAGCCCTGTGGGAAAGCCTCGAGGGAAAGCCTCTTGGAAAAGCCTCGAGGGAAAGCCACAGTTGCTTTGATCAACCCGAAGGGAAGTGTGACACTGCTGCTACAGCTCGGGAGGAATGCGCACGTGCAGGCCCCCACTCGAGACGAGACTGACTCCCCTGGGGAGACTCCAGAAGTACCCCAAGGTCCATGTCAGCAGTGGAGAGGAATCCTCATCTTCCGGCATCAACTCCACAAAAGGTCTTAGGTCCAAGCATCGTCGGGAGAGGAATCCCGAGAGGTCTCCAAGCAACTCGCATGGGGACTAGACTTTCCTGAGGCCAGCAGATCGGGTCCCTGAGTTCCCCGTGGTAAGTCGAGAGCACCTGCAACAACTCGAGAAAATCCAGGAGGTTCTCCCCTCCAGGCGAGATGAGGCCCGTTTCCTCTGAGGCGTCCCCAGACTAATCACACCTAACCTCTGGAACTACCAAAACGTCCTTCACATCCTTGCTGCAACTCAAGAAGTTCCCCGACATACCCGTCTCCACTCGAGAGGAAGCACGAGAGTCCCGCCCACATCCAGAGGAGCCCCGTTTCCGCCTCATAGCACGAGAGGAGGGATCCTTTCCCTGCATGGTCGGGAAAGAATTCCCGGCGTTCCCGTCGCATCTCAAGAGGGGACGCTTTCCACAGGAAAGGCGTGAGGAATTCCAGGGTCGTTCCACCATTCCCAGAGTCCCCCAGATGTCTCAGGCCAATCCAGGGAAGCCTGTTTTCTCTGCACTGCCTCAATTTTCAAGCCGAGGATCGACTTACACCATGGTGGTCAGTGGACAGCGCTGTGGTAAAGCATCGTGGGAAAGCCTGGTGGGAAAGCCTGGTGGGAAAACCTCTAGGGAAAGCCTCGAGGGAAAGCCACTGTTCCCTTGATTCACGCGAAGGGAAGCAGGACACTGCTGCTACAGCTCGGGAGGAAAGCACACGTGCATGCCCCCACTCGAGACGGGGACTGACTCCCCTGGTAGACTCCAGAAGTACCCCAAGATCCATGTCAGCACTGGAGAGGAATCCTCAGGTTCCGGCACTGACTCCGCACAAGATCTTAGGCATCAGCATCGACAGGAGAGGAATCCCTGAGAGGCCCCCGAGCAACTCGAATGGGGACTGGCCTTTCCTGAGGCCACCAGAGCGGGTCCCTGAGGTCCCAATCGTAAGTCGAGAGCACCTGCCGCAACTCGAGAAAATCCAGGAGGTTTTCCCCTCCAGGCGAGATGAGGCCCATTTCCCCTGAGGCATCTCGAGGCTAATCATATCTAACTTCTGGAACTTCCAAAGGATCCTTCACACCCTTGCTGCAACTCAAGAAGTTCCCCGACATACCCGTCTCCAGTTGAGAGGAAGCACGAGAGTCCCGCCCACATCCAGAGGAGCCCCGTTTCCGCCTCCTAGTTCGAGAGGAGGGATCCTTTCCCTGCGTGGTCGGGAAAGAATGCCCGGCGTTCCCGGCGCATCTCAAGAGGAGGCGCTCTCCACAGGAAAGGCCAGAGGAACTCCAGGGTCGTGCCACCATTCCCAGAGTCCCCCAGATGTCTCAGTCCATTCCAGGGAAACCTGTTTTCCCTGCACTGCCTCGACTTTCAAGCCCAGGATCGACTCACACCACGGTGGCACGTGGGACAGCCCTGTGAGAAAGCCTCGTGGGAAAGCCTCGTGGGAAATCCTCGTGGGAAAGCCTCGTGGGAAAGCCTCGAGGGAAAGCCTCGAGGGAAAGCCACAGATCCCTTGATCCACGCGAAGGGAAGCGTGACACTGCTGCTGCAGCTCGGGAGGAAAGCGCACGTGCATGCCCCCACTCGAGACGAGGACTGACTCCACTGGGGAGACTCCAGAAGTACCCCAATATCCATGTCAGCACTGGAGAGGAATCCTCAGGTTCCGGCACCGACTCCACACAAGGTCTTAGGCCCTGGCATCGACGGGAGAGGAATCCCAAGAGGCCAGCGAGCAACTCGCATGGGGACTGGCCTTTCCTGAGGCCACCAGAGCGAGTCCCTGAGTCCCGGTCGTAAGTCGAGAGCACCTGCCGCAACTATAGAAAGTCCAGGAGGTTCTCCCCTTCAGGCGAGATGAGGCCCATTTCCGCTGAGGCGTCTCGAGGCTAATCACACCTAACCTCTGGAACTTCCAAAGGGAACTTTACACCCTGGCTGCAACTCAAGAAGTTCCCCGACATACCTGTCTCCACTCGAGAGGAAGCAGGAGAGTCCCGCCCACATCCAGAGGAGCCCCGTTTCCGCCTCCTAGCTCGAGAGGAGGGATCCTTTCCCGGCGTGGTCGGGAAAGAAATCCCGGTGTTCCCGTCGCATCTCAAGAGAGGGCGCTCTCCACAGTAAAGGCGAGAGGAACTCCAGGGTCATGCCACCATTCCCAGAGTACCCCAGATGTCTCAGTCCATTCCAGGGAAACCTGTTTTCCCTGCACTACCTCGACTTTCAAGCCGAGGATAGACTCACACTACGGTAACACGTGGGACAGCCCTGTGGGAAAGTCTCGTGGGAAAGCCTCGAGGGAAAGCCACAGATCCCTTGATACACGCTAAGGGAAGCGTGACTCTGCTGCTCCAGCTCGGGATGAAAGCGCACGTGCATGCCCCCACACGAGACTAGGACTGACTCCTCTGGGGAGACTCCAGAAGTACCCCAAGATCCATGTCAGCACTGGAGAGGAATCCTCAGGTTTCGGCAATGACTCCACACAAGGTCTTAGGCCCCGGTATCGACGGGAGAGGAATCCCGAGAGGCCCCGAGCAACTCGCATGGGGACTGGCCTTTCCTGAGGCCACCAGAGCGGGTCCCTGCGGTCCCCGTCGTAAGTCGAGAGCACCTGCCTCAACACAAGAAAATCCAGGAGGTTCTCCCCTCCAGGCGAGATGAGGCCCATTTCCTCTGAGGCGTCCCCAGGCTAATCACACCTAAACTCTGACACTTCCAAAATGTACTTCACATCCTTGCTGCAACTCAAGAAGTTCCCCAACATACCCGTCTCCTCTATAGAGGAAGCACAAGAGTCCCGCCCAATCCAGAGGAGCCCCGTTTCCGCCTCCTAGCTCGAGAGGAGGGATCCTTTCCCTAATTGGTCGGGATAGAATTCTCGGCGTTCCCGTCGCATCTCAAGAGGAGGCACTCTCCACAGGAAAGGCGAGCGGAACTCCAGGGTCGTGCCACCATTCCCAGAGTCCCCCAGATGTCTGCGTCCATTTCAGGGAAACCTGTTTTCCCTGCACTGCCTCGACTTTCAAGCCCAGGATCGACACACACCACGGTGGCACGTGGGACAGCCCTGTGGGAAAGCCTCGAGGGAAAGCCTCTTGGAAAAGCCTCGAGGGAAAGCCACAGTTGCTTTGATCAACCCGAAGGGAAGTGTGACACTGCTGCTACAGCTCGGGAGGAATGCGCACGTGCAGGCCCCCACTCGAGACGAGACTGACTCCCCTGGGGAGACTCCAGAAGTACCCCAAGATCCATGTCAGCAGTGGAGAGGAATCCTCATCTTCCGGCATCAACTCCACAAAAGGTCTTAGGTCCAAGCATCGTCGGGAGAGGAATCCCGAGAGGTCTCCAAGCAACTCGCATGGGGACTAGACTTTCCTGAGGCCAGCAGATCGGGTCCCTGAGTTCCCCGTGGTAAGTCGAGAGCACCTGCAACAACTCGAGAAAATCCAGGAGGTTCTCCCCTCCAGGCGAGATGAGGCCCGTTTCCTCTGAGGCGTCCCCAGACTAATCACACCTAACCTCTGGAACTACCAAAACGTCCTTCACATCCTTGCTGCAACTCAAGAAGTTCCCCGACATACCCGTCTCCACTCGAGAGGAAGCACGAGAGTCCCGCCCACATCCAGAGGAGCCCCGTTTCCGCCTCATAGCACGAGAGGAGGGATCCTTTCCCTGCATGGTCGGGAAAGAATTCCCGGCGTTCCCGTCGCATCTCAAGAGGGGACGCTTTCCACAGGAAAGGCGTGAGGAATTCCAGGGTCGTTCCACCATTCCCAGAGTCCCCCAGATGTCTCAGGCCAATCCAGGGAAGCCTGTTTTCTCTGCACTGCCTCAATTTTCAAGCCGAGGATCGACTTACACCATGGTGGTCAGTGGACAGCGCTGTGGTAAAGCATCGTGGGAAAGCCTGGTGGGAAAGCCTGGTGGGAAAACCTCTAGGGAAAGCCTCGAGGGAAAGCCACTGTTCCCTTGATTCACGCGAAGGGAAGCAGGACACTGCTGCTACAGCTCGGGAGGAAAGCACACGTGCATGCCCCCACTCGAGACGGGGACTGACTCCCCTGGTAGACTCCAGAAGTACCCCAAGATCCATGTCAGCACTGGAGAGGAATCCTCAGGTTCCGGCACTGACTCCGCACAAGATCTTAGGCATCAGCATCGACAGGAGAGGAATCCCGAGAGGCCCCCGAGCAACTCGAATGGGGACTGGCCTTTCCTGAGGCCACCAGAGCGGGTCCCTGAGGTCCCCATCGTAAGTCGAGAGCACCTGCCGCAACTCGAGAAAATCCAGGAGGTTTTCCCCTCCAGGCGAGATGAGGCCCATTTCCCCTGAGGCATCTCGAGGCTAATCATATCTAACTTCTGGAACTTCCAAAGGATCCTTCACACCCTTGCTGCAACTCAAGAAGTTCCCCGACATACCCGTCTCCAGTTGAGAGGAAGCACGAGAGTCCCGCCCACATCCAGAGGAGCCCCGTTTCCGCCTCCTAGTTCGAGAGGAGGGATCCTTTCCCTGCGTGGTCGGGAAAGAATGCCCGGCGTTCCCGGCGCATCTCAAGAGGAGGCGCTCTCCACAGGAAAGGCCAGAGAAACTCCAGGGTCGTGCCACCATTCCCAGAGTCCCCAGATGTCTCAGTCCATTCCAGGGAAACCTGTTTTCCCTGCACTGCCTCGACTTTCAAGCCCAGGATCGACTCACACCACGGTGGCACGTGGGACAGCCCTGTGAGAAAGCCTCGTGGGAAAGCCTCGTGGGAAATCCTCGTGGGAAAGCCTCGTGGGAAAGCCTCGAGGGAAAGCCTCGAGGGAAAGCCTCGAGGGAAAGCCACAGATCCCTTGATCCACGCGAAGGGAAGCGTGACACTGCTGCTGCAGCTCGGGAGGAAAGCGCACGTGCATGCCCCCACTCGAGACGAGGACTGACTCCACTGGGGAGACTCCAGAAGTACCCCAATATCCATGTCAGCACTGGAGAGGAATCCTCAGGTTCCGGCACCGACTCCACACAAGGTCTTAGGCCCCGCATCGACGGGAGAGGAATCCCAAGAGGCCAGCAAGCAACTCGCATGGGGACTGGCCTTTCCTGAGGCCACCAGAGCGAGTCCCTGAGTCCCGGTCGTAAGTCGAGAGCACCTGTCGCAACTATAGAAAGTCCAGGAGGTTCTCCCCTTCAGGCGAGATGAGGCCCATTTCCGCTGAGGCGTCTCGAGGCTAATCACACCTAACCTCTGGAACTTCCAAAGGGAACTTTACACCCTGGCTGCAACTCAAGAAGTTCCCCGACATACCTGTCTCCACTCGAGAGGAAGCAGGAGAGTCCCGCCCACATCCAGAGGAGCCCCGTTTCCGCCTCCTAGCTCGAGAGGAGGGATCCTTTCCCGGGCGTGGTCGGGAAAGAAATCCCGGTGTTCCCGTCGCATCTCAAGAGAGGGCGCTCTCCACAGTAAAGGCGAGAGGAACTCCAGGGTCATGCCACCATTCCCAGAGTACCCCAGATGTCTCAGTCCATTCCAGGGAAACCTGTTTTCCCTGCACTACCTCGACTTTCAAGCCGAGGATAGACTCACACTACGGTAACACGTGGGACAGCCCTGTGGGAAAGTCTCGTGGGAAAGCCTCGAGGGAAAGCCACAGATCCCTTGATACACGCTAAGGGAAGCGTGACTCTGCTGCTCCAGCTCGGGATGAAAGCGCACGTGCATGCCCCCACACGAGACTAGGACTGACTCCTCTGGGGAGACTCCAGAAGTACCCCAAGATCCATGTCAGCACTGGAGAGGAATCCTCAGGTTTCGGCAATGACTCCACACAAGGTCTTAGGCCCCGGTATCGACGGGAGAGGAATCCCGAGAGGCCCCGAGCAACTCGCATGGGGACTGGCCTTTCCTGAGGCCACCAGAGCGGGTCCCTGCGGTCCCCGTCGTAAGTCGAGAGCACCTGCCTCAACACAAGAAAATCCAGGAGGTTCTCCCCTCCAGGCGAGATGAGGCCCATTTCCTCTGAGGCGTCCCCAGGCTAATCACACCTAAACTCTGACACTTCCAAAATGTACTTCACATCCTTGCTGCAACTCAAGAAGTTCCCCAACATACCCGTCTCCTCTATAGAGGAAGCACAAGAGTCCCGCCCAATCCAGAGGAGCCCCGTTTCCGCCTCCTAGCTCGAGAGGAGGGATCCTTTCCCTAATTGGTCGGGATAGAATTCTCGGCGTTCCCGTCGCATTTCAAGAGGAGGCACTCTCCACAGGAAAGGCGAGCGGAACTCCAGGGTCGTGCCACCATTCCCAGAGTCCCCCAGATGTCTGCGTCCATTTCAGGGAAACCTGTTTTCCCTGCACTGCCTCGACTTTCAAGCCCAGGATCGACACACACCACGGTGGCACGTGGGACAGCCCTGTGGGAAAGCCTCGAGGGAAAGCCTCTTGGAAAAGCCTCGAGGGAAAGCCACAGTTGCTTTAATCCAACGCCGAAGGGAAGTGTGACACTGCTGCTACAGCTCGGGAGGAATGCGCACGTGCAGGCCCCCACTCGAGACGAGACTGACTCCCCTGGGGAGACTCCAGAAGTACCCCAAGGTCCATGTCAGCAGTGGAGAGGAATCCTCATCTTCCGGCATCAACTCCACAAAAGGTCTTAGGTCCAAGCATCGTCGGGAGAGGAATCCCGAGAGGTCTCCAAGCAACTCGCATGGGACTAGACTTTCCTGAGGCCAGCAGATCGGGTCCCTGAGTTCCCCGTGGTAAGTCGAGAGCACCTGCCAACAACTCGAGAAAATCCAGGAGGTTCTCCCCTCCAGGCGAGATGAGGCCCGTTTCCGCTGAGGCGTCCCCAGACTAATCACACCTAACCTCTGGAACTACCAAAACGTCCTTCACATCCTTGCTGCAACTCAAGAAGTTCCCCGACATACCCGTCTCCACTCGAGAGGAAGCACGAGAGTCCCGCCACATCCAGAGGAGCCCCGTTTCCGCCTCATAGCACGAGAGGAGGGATCCTTTCCCTGCATGGTCGGGAAAGAATTCCCGGCGTTCCCGTCGCATCTCAAGAGGGGACGCTTTCCACAGGAAAGGCGTGAGGAATTCCAGGGTCGTTCCACCATTCCCAGAGTCCCCCAGATGTCTCAGGCCAATCCAGGGAAGCCTGTTTTCTCTGCACTGCCTCAATTTTCAAGCCGAGGATCGACTTACACCATGGTGGTCAGTGGACAGCGCTGTGGTAAAGCATCGTGGGATAGCCTGGTGGGAAAGCCTGGTGGGAAACCTCTAGGGAAAGCCTCGAGGGAAAGCCACTGTTCCCTTGATTCACGCGAAGGGAAGCAGGACACTGCTGCTACAGCTCGGGAGGAAAGCACACGTGCATGCCCCCACTCGAGACGGGGACTGACTCCCCTGGTAGACTCCAGAAGTACCCCAAGATCCATGTCAGCACTGGAGAGGAATCCTCAGGTTCCGGCACTGACTCCGCACAAGATCTATGGCATCAGCATCGACAGGAGAGGAATCCCGAGAGGCCCCGAGCAACTCGAATGGGGACTGGCCTTTCCTGAGGCACCATAGAGCGGGTCCCTGAGGTCCCCATCGTAAGTCGAGAGCACCTGCCGCAACTCGAGAAAATCCAGGAGGTTTTCCCCTCCAGGCGAGATGAGGACCCATTTCCCCTGAGGCATCTCGAGGCTAATCATATCTAACTTCTGGAACTTCCAGAGGATCCTTCACACCCTTGCTGCAATCTCAAGAAGTTCCCCGGACATACCCGTCTCCAGCTCGAGAGGAAGCACGAGAGTCCCGCCCACATCCAGAGGAGCCCCTGTTTCCGCCTCTAGCTCGAGAGGCAGGATCCTTTCCCTGCGTGGTCGGGAAAGAATTGCCCGGCGTTTCCCGGCGCATCTCAAGAGGAGGCGCTCTCCACAGGAAAGGCCGAGAGGAAACTCCAGAGGTCGTGCCACCAATTCCCGAAGGTCCCCCAGATGTCTCAGTCCATTCCAGGGAAACCTGTTTTGCCCTGCACTGCCTCGACATTCAAGCCCGAGGATCGACTCACACCACGGTGGCACAGTGGGACAGCCCTGTGGAGCAAAGCCTCGTGGGAAAGCCTGCGTGGGAAAGCCTCGTGGGAAGCTCGAGGGAAAGCCTCGAGGGAAAGCCTCGAGGAACCACAGATCCCTTGATCCACGCGAAGGGAAACGTGACTCTTCTGCTACAGCTCGGGAGGAAATCTCACGTGCATGCCCCCACTCGAGACGAGGACTGACTCCCCTGGGGAGACTCCAGAAGTACCCCAAGATCCATGTCAGCACTGGAGAGAAATCCTCTGGTTCCGGAACCGATTCCACACAAGGTCTTAGGCCCCGGCATCAACGGGAGAGGAATCCCGAGAGGCCCCCGAACAACTCGCATGTGGACCGGCCTTTCCTGAGGCCAACAGAGCGGGTCCGCTGAGGTCCCCGTCCTAAGTCGAGAGCACCTGACGCAACTCGAGAAAATCCAGGAGGTTCTCCCTTCCAGGCGAGATGAGCCCAATTTCCGCTGAGGCGTCTCGAGGCTAATCACACCTAACCTCTGGAACTTCCAAAGGGTCCTTCACACCCGTGCTGCAACTCAAGAAGTTCCCCGACATACCCGTCTCCACTCGAGATGAAGCACGAGAGTCCCGCCCACATCCAGAGGAGCCCCTGTTTCCGACTCCCTAGCTCGAAGAGCAAGGATCCTTTCTCTGCGTCGTCCGGAAAGAATTTCCGAGCGTTCCCATAGCATCTCAAGAGGAGGCGCTGTCCACAGGAAAGGCGAGAGGAACTCCAGGGTCGTGCCTCCATTCCCAGAGTCCACCAGATGTCTCAGTCCATTCCAGGGAAACCTGTTTCCCTGCACTGCCTCGACTTTCAAGACGAGGATCGACTCACACCACGGTGGCAC